>NC_073400.1:31144806-31422306 GCF_028641065.1 Leucoraja erinaceus | reverse complement strand
GCCCTTCCGTAAACTTTGTCCCTCTCACCTTAGAGCGTAGGTTCTCAACCCGTCAACATTTCCACTCGAGCGGGGGGGGGGGGGGGGGGGGGGGGGGGGGGGGGGGGGGGGAAGATGGAAGGCGGGCTAGCTGTACAAATTCCATACGCCCGGCACCTGAGATTGGGACTGGATCAGCGGCAGTGGATCATCGAGGCAGCAGGAGCCACCACAAGCTGCTCCATTCAGCGCCGTCTTTATTTGCCTGACATTCCGGGGATTTCAAGGTGAGTGCTCCTGGCATTCCCTGCAGCTCCTCACTCTGGTGGCGTGGCGACTCCTGAAACATTCCAGCAGTTTGGGCTCTTAAAGATAGCGGCGTCAGGGGATACGAGTAGAAGGCAGGAACTGTAGGACTCAGATGAGTATTTTTTTTTCCCCACAGAGAGTGGTGAATCTGTGGAATTCTCTGCCACAGAATGTAGTTGAGGCCACAGTTCATTGGGGGGGGGGGGTGGTCAGCGGTAGAGTTTAGTTTAGTACAGAGATGCAGGGTGGAAACAGGCCCTTCGGCCCACCGAGTCCATGCTGTCCAGCGATCACTACACACCCGCGGGACAATTTTACATTCGTACTGAAGCCGCTTCACCTACAAACAATAGACAATAGACAACAGGTGCAGGAGTAGAGGCCATTCGGCCCTTCGAGCCTGCACTGCCATTCAATATGATCATGGCTGATCATCCAACTCAGTAGTGCAGCAGTAGCTATGGAGCGAAGGAAATAGGCAACGTTTCGGGCCGAATCCCGAAGGGGTTCGGCCCGAAACGTTACCTATTTCCTATGCCCTAGCTTTCATAGAAACATAGACAATAGGTGCAGGAGTAGAGGCCATTCGGCCCTTCGAGCCTGCACCGCCATTCAATATGATCATGGCTGATCATCCAACTCAGTATCCTGTACCTGCCTTCTCTCCATACCCCCTGATCTCTTTAGCCACAAGGGTCACATCTAACTCCCTCTTAAATATAGCCAATGAACTGTGTGGCCTCAACTACATTCTGTGGCAGAGTATTCCACAGATTCACCACTCTCTGTGGGGAAAAAAAAATTCTCATCTGGGTCCAACAGTTCCTGCCTTCTCCCCATATCCCCTGACTCCGCTATCTTTAAGAGCCCTATCTCGCAAGCAAGAATTTCATTGTCCTATCTAGGACACATGACAATAAACTCGCTTGAATCTTGAATCTTGAATCTAGCTCTCTCTTGAAACCTGCACGTCTTTGGAGTGTGGGAGGAAACCGAATATCTCGGAGAAAACCCCACGCAGGTCACGGGAAGAACGTGCAAACTCCGTGCAGACAGCACCCGCTGTCAGGATCGAACCCGGGTCTCCGCCGCTGTGAGGCAGCGACTCTACCGCTGCGCCACTGAGTTGCTGCCTCACAGCGCCAGAGATCCTGACTACGGATGCTGTCTGTACACCTTGTACAAACCAACGTCAATGTTAATCAGCATATGGTCCCACAATCTGGAGGAGATGTGATGGGTTAATTTGGAGGCCAAATTAGAGGCGGCACGGTGGCGCAGCGGTAGAGTTGCTGCCTCACAGCGCCAGAGACCCGGGTTCGATCCCAACTACGGGCGCTGTCTGTACTTGGTTTGTACCTTCTCCCCGTGACCTGCGTGGGTTTTCTCCGAGATCTTCGGTTTCCTCCCACACTCCAAAGGACGTACAGGTTTGTAGGTTCATTGGCTTGGTGTCAATGTAAATTGTCCACTGTGTGTGTAGGATAGTGTTAGTATGCGGGGATCGCTGGTCGGCGCGGACTCGGTGGGCCGAAGGGCCTGTTTCCGCGCTGTATCTGTAAACTAAACTAAACAATTGTGCTGTATTTCTGTACTGGGATCCTGCCCAATACTTTGTCTGAAGTTTACAGATAGTTTACATTGGCAGGTAGTGCCTGGAATGCCTCTGTCACCCGTGATATATGTTCTGCTTGGTGTGGACAGTGAGTGAAGGAAGGAACTGCAGATGCTGGTTTAAATCGAAGATAGGCACAAAGTGCTGGAGTAACTCAGCGGGGAAAAGGAATGGGAGGCGTTTGGGCCGATATGTTTCTCAGAACATCGAATTCGCCAATTTTAGGTAACTCCAAAACACTATTTCATCCCTGCACCTTCCCCTTCCATCTACATTCCCTCCTCCAGCTTCACAATTTGTAACTCTTCATTCCTATTGTCTCCCAACTTCTGTCTTTCCATCTCTGAACCTTGTCCACGATCTGCCGATCGAAAGCCTCTCCTCGCCAGTACCCACCCATTACCTGCCTCATCCGAAACGTCACCTATCCATGTTCTCCACAGATGCTGCCTGACCCGCTGAGTTACTCCAGCACTCTGTGAAACGTCACCTATCCATGTTCTCCACAGATGCTGCCTGACCCGCTGAGTTACTCCAGCACTCTGTGAAACGTCACCTATCCATGTTCTCCACAGATGCTGCCTGACCCACTGAGTTATGGTGCAGCAGCATCTATGGAGCTAAGGAAATAGGCAACTTTTCGGGCCGAAATCCTTGTGGAAATAGGCAACGTTTCGGGCCGAAACCCTTACGGGTTTCGACCCGAAACGTTGCCTATTTCCTTCGCTCCATAGATGCTGCTGCACCTGCTGAGTTACTCCAGCATTTTTGTCTACCAATGGACAAACTGAAGTCCTTTTGTTGACATCAGCAGAGGATTAGCAGCTCGACAGAAGTGAAAGATTTAGTTTAGAGATACAGCGTAGAATCAGGCCCTAAGGCCCACCGAGTCCGCGCCGACCAGCGACCCCCCCGCGCGCTAACACTACCCTACACACACACACTGGGGAACCATTTACGCTCATACCAAGCCAATTAACCTCCAAACCTCCACGTCTTGGGAGTGTGGGAGGAAAGAGAAGTCCTCGGAGAAAACCCCACGCGGGTCACGGGGAGAACGTGCAAACTCCGCGCTGACAGCGCCCGTAGTCGGGATCGAACCCGCGCCGCTTGCACTGAAGGCAGCAACTCTACCGCTGCGCCACCGTGCCGTCCCTAGAGGGACCTCGATGTTTTGTGACTCTTCCTCGGAGGGTCAACCTGTATCTGGGGAACGGACGAGCCGCCAGCGGAAGGTACAGAGGCGGCGCAGCGGGTAGAGTTGCTGCCTCACGGCGCCAGAGACCCCGGTTCGATCCCGACTACAGGGTGCCGAGTGCTGGCTGTGTGGAGTTTGCATGTTCTCCCCGTGACCTGCGCGGTTTTTCCACTGAAGATCAGTTTTCCTCCCACACCCAAAACCCGTGTAGGATTGTAAGTTAATTAGCTTGGTAAAATTGTAAATTGTAAATTGTCCCCAGTATGTGGGATACTGTTGATGTGCGGGATCGCTGGTTGGCACTGACTCTGTCGGGCCGAAGGGCCTGTTTCCGTGCTGTATCTCTAAACTAAAACTAAACTAAGAAGTGGATATAATTGCAACTTTTAAAGGACATTTGGACAGATATATGGAGAGTTTAGTTTATTGTCACTTGTACCGAGGTACAGTGAAAAGCTTTTTAGTCTGTGCTAACCAGTCAGTGGAAAAACTATACATGATTACAATCGAGCCGTCCACAGTGTACAGATACACGATAAAGGGAATAACGTTTAGTGCAAGGTAAAGTCCCATTAAAGATAGTCCGAGAGTCTCCAGTGAGGTAGATGGGAGGTCAGGACCGCTCTCTAGTTGGTGAGAGGACGGTTCAGTTGCCTGATAACAGCCGGGAAGAAACTGTCCCTGAATCTGGAGGTGTGTGTGCGTTTGTTTGCACACTTCTGTACCTCTTGCCCGATGGGAGAGGGGAGAAGAGGGAGTGGCCGGGGTGAGTCTGGTCCTTGACAATGATCACATTGAATTGGCGGTGCTGGCTCGAAGGGCCGAATGGCCTACTCCTGCACCTATTATCTATTGTCTATGATGCTGCTGGCCTTGCCGAGGCAGCGTGAGGTGTAGATGGAGTCGATGGAACGGATGTTGGTTTGTGTGATGGTCTGGGCCAGGATAGGATAAGTTTAGGGCGATCTGGGTCAAACCTGGGCCAATGTGGCTATCTTAGATGGGTCAGGTTGGTCGGCAGTGACAAGTTGTTCTGAAGGGCCTGTTGCTATACTGTACCACTGTGTGACTGGAAATGGAAACAAATAGACTAGCCCGTTTGGTCAGTAGCAACAAGGTGGGCCGAAGGGCCTGTTGTAGAGAGCTACAACTCTAACCTCCAGCCAGTTAGGCTTTGCCCTGTTAGAGCTATCAGGGTTTGAAGGAACAGCTGACATCCAAATTAAACATCCCATTCAATTAAAAAAAAAATCAAACTTAACACTCAACTCAAATCCAAAATGTAAATTTGCCTTATTAATTCTTCTTCACAGCTGTTCTTTTTTGTTGGAATAAATGGGCTTGTTGGGTGGGCGCCAGGTCTGATGTGGCCAGGGTTTGTTGGGCAGATGTTGGCCTAATTTCAAGCTGTGATTTGTACCCGATGCCTGGCTGGTGGCAGCTCCCATCTTTGTGGGTCCTGTACGAACTGTGGCAGAGCATGCACGGGTTTACAAGTCTGGTTTGATAGCCACCCCTCTGTGGAGCGTTTGCTGGGCTGGATGTCCTTGGAAAACATAGAAACATAGAAACATAGAAACTAGGTGCAGGAGTAGGCCATTCGGCCCTTCGAGCCTGCACCGCCATTCAATATGATCATGGCTGATCATCCAACTCAGTATCCCGTACCTGCCTTCTCTCCATACCCCCTGATCCCCTTAGCCACAAGGGCCACATCTAACTTCCTCTTAAATATAGCCAATGAACTGGCCTCAACTACCCTCTGTGGCAGAGAGTTCCAGAGATTCACCACTCTCTGCGTGAAAAAAGTTCTTCTCATCTCGGTTTTAAAGGATTTCCCCTTTATCCTTAAGCTGTGACCCCTTGTCCTGGACTTCCCTAACATCGGGAACAATCTTCCTGCATCTAGCCTGTCCAACCCCTTAAGAATTTTGTAAGTTTCTATAAGATCCCCTCTCAATCTTCTAAATTCTAGAGAGTATTCTAAATTCTAGAAAACCTGTCACTTCTTGTCGGAGATGTCTTGCCTGAGCCGATCGCAAGAAACTCAGCGCGGAAACAGGCCCTTCGGCCCTTCTTGCCCACACCGGCCAACATGTCCCAGCTACACTAGTCCCACCTGCCCGCGTTTGGCCCATATCCCTCCAAACCTGTTCAAGAAGGAACTGCAGATGCTGGAAAATCGAAGGTAGACAAAAGTGCTGGAGAAACTCAGCGGGTGCAGCAGCATCTATGGAGCTAAGGAAATAGGCGACGTTTCAGGCCGAAACCCTTCTTCAGACTGAGAAAATAGGCAACGTTTCGGGCCGAAACCCTTCTTCAGACTGATAGGGGGTGGCGGGGAGAAGGAATGAAGTTATCTATTTCCTTCGCTCAGCTGCACCCGCTGAGTTTCTCCAGCATTTTTGTCTACCTCCAAACCTGTCCTATCCATGTACCTGTCCAACTGTTTCTTCAACGTTGGGATAGTCCCAGCCTCAACGACCTCCTCCGGCAGCTTGTTCCATACACCCACCACCCTCTGTGTGAAAAAGTTACCCCTCCGATTCCTATTCAATCTTTTCCCCTTCACCTTGAACCTATGTCCTCTGGTCCCCGATTCACCCAATCTTATCGAAACGGAATTCTATTAATGGAACTGCAGTTCTAACCCTAGTCTGTAGTTTGTTCCTTCTTATTCTGGTGAGGTGGAGCAGGTTCTAATTTAACCAAGCCTCTCTGTTTCCGTGTCAGATTACTAAAGACGTTACATTTAGACTTTAGACCAGTGGTTCCCAACGTGGGGTGTACGCCCCACAGGGGGGCAATTTGATTTTTAAGGGGGGCAATTGAATGCAACTGAGGAGGTCTGGGTCCAAATTTTCGATTTTTATTTTTTTGGATTTTCCATCAGGTAAACATATGTAGTTTATGTTTCAGATGTTATTTTGAGTAAATATTTTTTTTTGGGTAATAAAGGTCTTTATTGTGTAGTTGTTACATAATCACCGCGCCATCGTTCTTCATGCACGTCGCACGAAGCGCACGAGGTCATTGGAGAATCTTATTTATTGAACCATGTTCTTTGGAAGCTTGTTTAAACCAAGGTATTGAAATGATAAGAATTATATATCACCACATGGGGGGGGGGGGGGGGCATCAGGAGTTTAGAGATGATTAGGTGGGGCATGGCCAAAAAAAGGTTGGGAACCACTGCTTTAGAGGTACATCGCGGAAACAGGCCCTTCGGCCCACCAGGTCCATGCCGACCAGCGATCACCCTGCACCGTGGCACTGTTCGACACACACAATAGGGACATCTAGGTCAAACGCTCATCATATGCTGACCCACTCATTCCTGGGATCATTCTTGTAAACCTCCTCCAGAGCCAGCACATCCTTCCTCAGATACGGGGCCCAAATTTGCTCACAGTACTCCAAATGCAGTCTGTCCAGCACCTTATAGAGCCTCAGCGTTACATCGCCCATCTTGTATCCCTGTCCTCTTGATATCCATTTTGGGGGTGCAGTATTTTTTTTTGTTGGGATAAGGTCAGTGACTATGGAACTCAACGTAATTCTCTGCCACAGAAGGCAGTGGAGGCCAATTCACTGGATGTTTTCAAGAGAGAGTTAGATTTATACAGTTAAATTGAATACAATACAATTTAGCTCAGGGCAAACGGAATCAAGGGATATGGGGAGAAGGCAGGAACGGGGTACTGATTTTAGATGATCAGCCATGATCACGTTGAATGGCGGTGTTGGCTTGAAGGGCCGAATGGCCTCTACTCCTGCACCTATTGTCTACGTTTCTAGGTCAGACGTAGGGAGGAGATTTGCAGCTGAGGCCGTTGAATAAAGAATGTTCTCGTCAAGGACAACATCAAAACTCATTGAGGTCGGACGCAAAATGCTGGAGTAACTCAGCAGGTCAGGCGGCAACTCTGGAGAGAAGCAATGGGTGACGTTTCGGGTCAAGACCCTTTCTTTCGGACTGAAGAAGAGTCTCGACCCGAAACATCACCCATTGCTTCTCTCCAGAGATGTTGCTGGAGGTCCCGCTGAGTTACTCCAGCATTTTGTGTCCATCACGCGCTCCAGACGGATGTGCGGTTGAATGAAGTCGCGCGCAACGTTGGCGGGACCGTCGCGGCTCAACGCGGCCACGAGGTCACGTAATTAGCGTGCCAAGGACACGTAAATGGGACAGGGGCTTTAGAAATGAGCCGTTGTGCAAAAGTCCAACTTGTTTCCTGATGGCAGTGTTTTATTGATGTGTTTTATCACGATCTTTAATTAGTGATTCTCCTCAATGGAAAATGCTCGGTTTCACTGCTCTTTGAACTGTGCAAAGTCTGGCCCCTTAAATAACGATCACCGCTGTTTAGACAATAGACAATAGGTGCAGGAGTAGAGGCCATTCGGCCCTTCGAGCCAGCACCGCAATTCAATGTGATCATGGCTGATCATCCCCAATCAGTGCCCCGTTCCTGCCTTCTCCCCATACCCCCTGACTCCGCTATCTTTGAGCCCTATCTGGCTCTCTCTTGAAAGCATCCAGAGAACCTGCCTCCACCGCCCTCTGAGGCAGAGAATTCACCACACAGACTCACCACTCTCTGTGAGAAAAAGTGTTTCCTCGTCTCCGTTCTAAATGGCTTACTCCTTATTCTTAAACTGTGTGTGTGTGGCCCCTGGTTCTGGACTCCCCCAACATCGGGAACATGTTTCCTGCCTCTAGCGTGTCCAAGCCCCTTAACAATCTTATATTTCAATGAGATTCCCTCTCATCCTTCTAAACTCCACAGAGTGTACAAGCCCAGCCGCTCCATTCTCTCAGCGTATGACAGTCCCGCCATCCCGGGAATTAACCTGGTGAACCTACGCTGCACTCCCTCAATAGCAAGATTTAGTTTAGAGATACAGCGCGGAAACGTGCCCTTCCGGCCAGCGAGCCCGCGCCGACCAGCCGTCTAGCACCGCCCTACACACGCTAGGGACAATTATAATCTAGCCACTTAATCTACAAACCTGCACGTCTTTGGAGTGTGGGAGGAAACCGGAGATCTCGGGAGAAAAACCCACGCGGGTCATGGGGAGAACGTGCAAACTCCGTACAGAGAGCGCCCGTGTCTCTGGCGCTGTGAGGCAGCAGCTCTACCCGCTGCGCCGTCAAGATGCACGTGTGTCTGACTAAGAGTTTCCCCGGCACAGTCCCAGCTATCTCTGGTGTCTCCTCTAGCGCTGTGAGGCAGCAGCTCTACCCGCTGCGCCGCCAAGATGCACGTGTGTCTGACTAAGAGTTTCCCCGGCACAGTCCCAGCTGTGTGTGTGTGTGTGGGTGTGTGTGTGTGTGTGTGTGTGTTCGTTGTGTGTGTGTGTGTGTGTGTGTTCCGGGAGCTCCCTTGTTCACCAGTGATTAGATGCCTGCGGATGTGCTCTGATCGCATGTCTGCACATCGAAAGGTCATAAGACCATAGGAGCGCTAATTCGAGTCACCAGTGATTAGATGCCTGCGGATGTGCTCTGATCGCATGTCTGCACATCACAAGGTCATAAGTCATAGGAGCAGAATTAGGCCATTCGGCCCATCTCCGCCATTCAATCATGTCTGATCTATCTCTCCCTTCTAACCCCATTCACATGCTTGATCAATGGTGTATTATCATGAATGTTTTATTATTATTAAAGTTTAGTGTTTTCTGAGTCATTCGTAGCTGTCACTGTATGTCATGTTGTTGCTTGTGGGTGGAGCACCAAGGCAAATTCCTTGTATGTGAATACTTGGCCAATAAACTTACTTATTTATTCTCCTGCCTTCTCCCCATAACCCCTGACGCCCGCACTGATCAAGAATCTATCCATCTCCGCCTTAAAAAATATCCATTGACTTGGCCTCCACAGCCGCCTGTGGCAAAGAATTCCACAGATTCACCGCCCTCTGACTAAAGAAATTCCTCCTCATCTCCTTCCTAAAGGAATGTCCTGTAATTCCGAGGCTGTGACCTCTAGTCCTAGACTCTCCCACTAGTGGAAACATCCTCTCCACATCCACTCTATCCAGGCCTATCACTATTTGCTAAGTTTCAATGAGGTCCCCCCCTCATTCTTCTAAACTCCAGCGAGTACAGGCCCAGTGCCGACAAACGCTCATCATATGCTAACCCACTCATTCCTGGGATCATTCTTGTAAACCTCCTCTGGACCCTCTCCATAGCCAGCACATCCTTCCTCAGATACGGGGCCCAAAATAGCTCACAATACTCCAAATGAGGCCTCACCAGCGCCTTATAGAGGCCCAGCTCTATAATCAAAGACTTGTCCCTGTCCCACCCCGGTCATTCCTCCTTCTCCCCGCTCCCGTCCGGCAGAAGGTACAGAAGCTTGAAAGCGCGCACCACCAGACTCAGGAACAGCTTCTTCCCCTCTGCTATCAGGCTTCTGAACGGCCCTTCCATAAGCTAGGGTACTGTCCGATTCACCTCTACCCCATTGCGGACATTGGACTTTGTCTGTGGAACTGATGCGCTAAATTTCTTAAGGGGTTGGACAGGCTAGATGCAGGAAGATTGTTCCCGATGTTGGGGAAGTCCAGGACAAGGGGTCATACAGTTTAAGGATAAGGGGGAAATCTTTTAGGACCGAGATGAGGAAAACATTTTTCACACACAGAGAGTGGTGAATCTCTGGAATTCTCTGCCACAGAAGGTAGTTGAGGCCACACAGTTCATTGGCCATATTTAAGAGGGAGTTAGATGTGGCCCTTGTGGCTAAAGGGATCAGGGGGTATGGAGAGAAGGCAGGGATGGGATACTGAGTTGGATGATCAGCCATGATCATATTGAATGGCGGTGCAGGCTCGAAGGGCCAAATGGCCTCTACTCCTGCACCTATTGTCTATGTTTCTATGAAAGCTAGGGCATAGGAAATAGGTAACGTTTCGGGCCGAACCCCTTCGGGATTCGGCCCGAAACGTTGCCTATTTCCTTCGCTCCATAGCTACTGCTGCACTACTGAGTTGGATGATCAGCCATGATCATATTGAATGGTGGTGCAGGCTCGAAGGGCCGAATGGCCTCTACTCCTGCACCTATTGTCTATGTTTCTACGTTTCTTGTAAACCGTGTGGTCAACTCCCAACTGGACCTGTTGACCATTGTAAACCAAACCCGACGCCAGTGAGCTAACTTGGAAGTTTTTAAGTTAATCCCGTCTTATTAATGTTTAGAAGTCCCCGCTGCTCGCTGGAAATGTGCCACTAACTTATCAGCTTGAGAGGTTGTAGGTTCTGATGCCTCCCGCTGTGAGTTGCAGGAGGCTCTGCTTGGCTGGAATCTAGATTCTGGAACAGTTCAGCATTTTCTGATTTTCAGAGCGCTAAAAGCTGACAAAACTCAGTGGGAAGGCTGGGAGTGTGGGAGTCTTTTCGATGATTGAATCTGTACTGGCTCTGGATCAGCTGGTTTCATTCCGTCTTCTCCCCCAGTTCCTTCCTTTCCCATCTCCCTCTAGCTTAGTCTAGTCCAGAGATACAGCGCGTAAACGGGGCCCTGAGGCCCGCCAAGTCCGCGCCGACCAGCGATCCCCGGGATGGCGAGACTGTCGTATGCTGAGAGAATGGAGCAGCTGGGCTTGTACACTCTGGAGTTTGGAAGGATGAGAGGGGATCCCATTGAAACATATGAGATTGCTAAGGCACACCAAAAAGCTGGGGAAACTCAGCGGGTGCAGCAGCATCTATGGAGCGAAGGAATAGGCGACGTTTCGGCCCGAAACCCTTCTGGAAATAGACAACGTTTCGGGCCGAAACCCGGAAGGGTTTCGTCCCGAAACGTTGCCTATTTCCTTCGCTCCATAGATGCTGCTGCACCCGCTGAGTTTCTCCAGCTTTTTTGTGTACCTTCGATTTTCCAGCCTCTGCAGTTCCTTCTTAAACACATAAGATTGTTAAGGGCTTGGACACGCTAGAGGCAGGAAACATGTTCCCGATGTTGGGGGAGTCCAGAACCAGGGGCCACACACAGTTTAAGAATAAGGGGTAAGCCATTTAGAACGGAGACGAGGAAACACTTTTTCTCACAGAGAGTTGTGAGTCTGTGGAATTCTCTGCCTCAGAGGTCGGTGGAGGCCGGTTCTCTGGATACTTTCAAGAGGGAACTAGATAGGGCTCTTGAAGATAGCGGAGTCAGAGGATATGGGGAGAAGGCAGGAATGGGGTACTGATTGGGGATGATCAGCCATGATCACATTGAATGGCGGTGCTGGCTCGAAGGGCCGAATGGCCTACTCCTGCGCCTATTGTCTATTGTCACTAACACTATCCTACACACACAAGGGACAATTTCACATTTACACCAAGCCAATTAACCTACAAACCTGTACGTCTTTGGAGTGTGGGAGGAAACCGAAGATCCTGGAGAAAACCCACGCAGGTCACGTGCAGAACGTGCAAACTCCGTACAGACAGCACCCGTAGTCGGGATCGAACCCGGGAACACGGTTCCCTTCGAGTTAGCACCGCCATTCAATATGTTCATGGCCGATCATCTAAAATCAGTAGGTAGACAAAAGTGCTGGAGAAACTCGGCGGGTGCAGCAGCATCTATGGAGCAAAAGAAATAGGCGACGTTTCGGGCCGAAACCCTGAAAGGTTTTGGCCCGAAACGTTGCCTATTTCCTTCGCTCCATAGATGCTGCTGCACCCGCTGAGTTTCTCCAGCATTTTTGTCTTCCTTCGATTTTCCAGCATCTGCAGTTCCTTCTTAAACATCTAAAATCAGTACCCCATTCCTGCTTTTCCCCCCCCATATCCCTTGATTCCTTTTGCCTGAAGAGCTGAATCTAGTTGGGACTAGAGGCGTGTCTCCGTGCTGTGGGACACTTTGACCCTGTTTCTGCGCTTCTCATTTTGTTTCCATAGTTTCATCGTGATCCTCGTGACTCATCCCATCGCTGTTATCGGTTTGTTAGCATTTCACTCAGATCTGGGCCATCGATTCTCATCGCCCTTGTTCCTGTTTAAAACAATGTGTGGTTAGTTAGCGCCTTATACTGCTTCATGCAAGGAATTTTCCCTTTGTTTATTGTTTTCAGTTCAAAAGGAATCTGTAACAGCTCTTTATTCTTTACATTTTTATCTCTCGCTGAGAACCAAATATGGCCTCGCCATCAATCTCTTGTTGGGGGAGAGTGTGTAGATCAGATACTAAAGGGCCTGTCCCACTGTACGAGCTGATTCAAGAGTTCTCTCCCAAGTTTCCCCTGATTCGAACTGGGAGATTTACGGTAATGGCCGCTAGTGGGTACTCGGGGCTCTCGTGGACATTTTTCAACATGTTGAAAAATCTTCACGAGCTTACCGCGTTTCCCGAGTATCTGCCGTTAGCGTTACGAGCCGCTAAGAGACGCCCCCGAGCTCCGGCGTACACCGCTACGTACATTCTACATACTTACCACGAGTTTGATTTTCCTGTTTAAAACAATGTGTGGTTAGTTAGCGCCTTATACTGCTTCATGCAAGGAATTTTTTCTTTGTTTTTTGTTTTCATTTCAAAAGGAATCTGTAACAACTCTTTATTCTTTACATTTTTATCTCTCGCTGAGAACTTAATTCCTCCAGACCCAAGCTGAGCCAAGAAGGCAAGAGTTTAGTTTTTAGTTTCGAGATGCAGCGCGGAAACAGGCCCTTCGGCCCATCGAGTCCGCGCCGACCAGCGATCCCCGCACACTAACACTATCCTACACACACACACACTAGGGACAATTTACATTTATACAAAGCCAATTAAACCTACAAACTTGTGCCTCTTTGGAGTGTGGGAGGAAACCGAAGATCTTGGAGAAAACTCACACGGGTCACGGGGAGAACGTGCAAACTCCGTACAGACAGCACATGTAGTGGGGATCGAACCCGGGTCTCTGGCGCTGTGAGGCAGCAACTCTACCGCTGCGCCACCGTGCTGCCTATGTCATAGAGTGATACAGTGTGGAAACAGGCCCTTCGGCCCAACTTGCCCACACCGACCAACATGTCCCAGCTATACTAGTCCCAGCTGCCTACATTTGGCCCATATCCCTCCAAACCTGCCCTATCCATGTGCTCAAGAAGGAACTGCAGATGCTGGAAGATCGAAGGTAGACAAAAATGCTGGAGAAACTCAGCAGGTGCAGCAGCATCTATGGAGCGAAGGAAATAGGCAAAGTTTCGGGACGAAACCCTTCTTCAGACTTCTTCCCCTATCCATGTACCTGTCTAACTGTTTCTTAAATGTTTTGATAGTCCCAGCCTCAACTGACAGCTTGTTCCATACACCCACCACCCTTCGTGTCAAAGAGTTACCCCTCAAAGATGCCTATTGAATCTTTCCCCCTTCACTTTGAACCTATGTCCTCTGGTCCTCGATTCACCTACTCTGGGCAGGAGACTCTGTGCATCTACCCGATCTATTCCTCTCATGATTTTATACACCTATATAAGATCGCCCCTCATCCTCCTGCGCTCCAAGGAATAGAGTCCCAGCCGACTCAACCTCTCCCTATAGCTTTTTTTGTTTTTTATAACATGTTGAAAAATCTTCACGAGCTTACCACGTTTCCGAGTACCTGCCGTTAGCGTTACGAGTCGCTAAGAGCCGTCCCCGAGCTCCGACAATAGACAATAGGTGCAGGAGTAGGCCATTCGGCCCTTTGAGCCATCACAACATGCCATTCGCTTTCTTCACTGCCTGCTGTACCTGCATGCTTACTTTCGTAGACTGATGAACAAGGACCCCCAGATCCCGTTGTACTTCCCCTTTTCCCAACTTGATGCCATTTAGATAGTAATCTGCCTTCCTGTTTTTGCTACCAAAGTGGATAATCTCACATTTCTCTGCATTAAACTGCATCTGCCATGCATCTGCCCACTCACCCCACCTGTCCAAGTCATCCTGCATTCTCATAGCATCCTCCTCACAGTTCACACTGCCACCCAGCTTTGTGTCATCTGCAAATTTGCTCATGTTACTCTGAATCCCGACGTACCCGCTACGTACATTCTACGTACTTACCGCGAGTTTGATTTTTTTTTAAACTCGGGTGAACTCTTGAATTACCTCGTATAGTGGGACAGGCCCTTTAGTCACGTCTTGAACCATCCGAGGCTGCGACTACAACTGGGACTAATTTAGACGGGCATTCTGGTCGGCACCGACCGGTCGGGCTGAAGGGCCTGTTCCTGTGTTGCGTACGTCTAAGACCCCTGTCCCACTGTACGAGTTCATTCCAGGAGCTCTCCTGAGTTTGCCCTGATTCGAACTCGGAGATTTACGGTAATGGCCGCTCGTCGCTACTCGGGGCTCTCGTGGATATTTTTCATCCCGTTGAAAAATCTTCACGAGTCCTCCCGCGCTTACCTGCCGTTAGCGAGTCTTCCCGAGTACCTGACGTTAGGGCTAAGAGACGTCCCCGAGTTCCGACGTACCCGCTACGTTCATTCTCCGCACTTGCCACGGGTTTGATATTCTTCTCCATACCCCCTGATCCCTTTAGCCACAAGGGCCACATCGGAGTTAGATATAGCTCTTAAATATAGCCAATGAACTGTGGCCTCAACTACCTTCTGCGGCAGAGAATTCCACAGATTCACCACTCTCTGTGTGAAAAATGTTTTTCTCATCTCGGTCCTAAAAGATTTCCCCCTTATCCTTAAACTGTGACCCCTTGTTCTGGACTTCCCCAACACCGGGAACAATCTTCCTGCATCTAGCCTGTCCAACCCCTTAAGAATTTTGTACGTTTCCAAAAAGTCCCCCCTCAATCTTCTAAATTCTAGCGAGTACAAGCCGAGTCTATCCAGTCTTTCTTCATTTTTACTTCATGGACATTTTGCATCATGTTGAAAAATCTTCACGAGTCTTCCCGAGTACCTGCCGTTAGCGTTACGAGCCGCTAAAAGACGTCCCCGAGCTCCGACGTAACCGCTAAGTTCATTCTCCGTGCTTACCGCGAGTTTGATTTTTTTTAAACTCGGGAGAGCTCTTGGAATGAACTCGTACCGTGGGGCAGGTCCAGGACAAAGGGTCACACCCTTAAGGATAAGGGGGAAATCCTTAAAAAACCGAGATGAGAAGAACTTTTTTCAACACAGAGAGTGGTGAATCTCTGGAACTCTCTGCCACAGGGGGTAGTTGAGGCCACAGATTAGACTCGAAGAATCTTGTGTCTATCTTCGGTGTAAACCGGCATCTGCAGTTCCTTCCTCCACAACTCTAAAACAAAACAGTTTGAAATCTGCAGAAGTATGTATGCAAGAGTTGTTCAAAATGTTTGGAATTGTGAATTATCATGTTTGAAATTGTTAATTCAGGTCTGTTGCCGTGGTGAATGTTTAATGGGATTAAAGAATGTTAGTCATCAGCTAATCAACATTCGAACTCCGAATAGAGGCTTTCGGAAGACCAGGCCTTGAGGCTAATCTGTTCCTGTGTAAATTGGTGATAAATTAGTCATTTCTGGTCCTGCTCATGAAATGTTAATGATTCATTTTGACAAGGAGGGCCCCATGCATTTGTTTTTTTTTAGATACAGCGCGGAAACAGGCCCTTCGGCCCACCGAGACCGTGACATAGAAACATAGACAATAGGTGCAGGAGTAGCTTTCATAGGCCATTCGGCCCTTCGAGCCAGCACCGCCATTCAATATGATCATGGCTGATCATCCAACTCAGTATCCCATCCCTGCCTTCTCTCCATACCCCCTGATCCCTTTAGCCACAAGGGCCACATCTAACTCCCTCTTAAATATAGCCAATGAACTGTGGCCTCAACTACCTTCTGTGGCAGAGAATTCCACAGATTCACCACTCTCTGTGTGAAAAATGATTTTCTCATCTCGGTCCTAAAAGATTTCCCCCTTTTCCTTAAACTGTGTGACCCCTAGTTCTGGACTTCCCCAACATCGGGAACAATCTTCCTGCATCTAGCCTGTCCAACCCCTTAAGAATTTTGTACGTTTCTATAAGATCCCCCCTCAATCTTCTAAATTCCAGCGAGTACAAGCCGAGTCTATCCAGTCTTTCTTCGTATGAAAGTCCTGCCATCCCAGGAATCAGTCTGGTGAACCTTCTCTGTACTCCCTCTATGGCAAGAATGTCTTTCCTCAGATTAGGAGACCAAAACCGTACGCACTGTGAAGACCAGCGATCAACACGCACGCTAGCACTATCCTACACACTGTCCTAGGGTCAATTTACAATTTTTGCCAAAGCCAATTGAGCTACAAAGCTGCGCGTCTTTGTAGTGTGGGAGGAAACCGGAGCACCCGGAGGAAACCCACCAGAGTCGCTGCCTCACAGTGCCAGAGACCCGGGTTCGACCCTGACTTCGAGCGCTGTCTGTACGGAGTTTGCACGTTCTTCCCATGACCGCGTGGGTTTCCTCCGGGTGCTCGGATTTCCTCCCACACTCCAAAAACAAAGCACTTCACTGCCAGGTACATCTTTCAACAAATTATCGTTCAATCATCATTGATTAGTGTTTGTAGGTTAATTGGCTTCTGTAAATTGTCTCTTGGTTCTTGGTCTTCCAAAATATTCCAAATGGAATTTAAACTGGAGGTGGTGGAGGGAGGGCTTAAGCCAGAAAGGTTTATTGGGAAGAAAGAGCTACTTTAAATGTAGTTGCATCTGGTTGGGTAACTATAGTTCCATGATTTAATTGTGCGGGGGAAGAACGAATTGCTGTACCAACACATCTGTCTTTGTAGCTGGGATCACAAATTGGATCGAATGCCCTCGTCTGCTCCTAATTGGTTTGGGTTTGGTGTTGGCCTTGTAGTCTATGTCGGGCTGACCATTTAACATTTTATAAAAACAGGTCAAACGGTGAGCTTCACGTGTGTGTGTGTCTTGGGGAGGGTTCCACCCCAGAGAATTCAGAAGTTTGTCTCTCCTAGGTGTTAGTAACAAATCGAGCTGCCTGTCTTTGGACACGTCTCTAGTGTGTGTAGGAAGGAGCTAGTGTACGTGTGAATGCCGATGGGCCTGATTCCACGCTGTATATCTGAAGTAAACTCAACACCGTGGGTTTTTGCCTGTGACCGTCCATCTTACCAACGCATCTCTGCTTGGTTCCACTCTTCTTGCAATCTCCCCGACTGGCCCTTGTGTGTGTAACTACGCTACCCATGTACACACACAGGCACACACACACACACGGGCACACGCACACACACGGGCCCACGCACACACACACACGGGCACGGGCACACACACACACACACACACACACACACACACACACACACACGGGCCCACGCACACCCACGGGCCCACCCACACACGCGCGCACACGCACACACACGGGCCCACGCACACACGCGCGCACACGCACACACACGGGCACACACACACACACACACACACACACACACAGCCACACACACAACACACACACGGGCCCACGCACACACACTATAGGGCCCACGCACACACGCGGGCACACGCACCACACACACGGGCCCTGGCACACACACGAATGGTCACACACACACGGGCACGGGCACACACACACACACACACACCACACACACACACACACACACACACACACGGGCCCACGCACACACACGGGCCCACGCACACACGCGGGCACACGCACACACACGGGCCCACGCACACACGCGGGGCACACGCACACACACACGGGCCCACGCACACACACACACGGGACCTGATTCCACCTCTGTGTACGGGCACACACACACGCACACACACACACACACACACACGGGCCCACGCACACACGCGGGCACACGCACACACACGGGCACACGCACACACACGGGCACACGGTTCCACACTTCTTGCACCCACACGTGGCACACGCACACACATGTACACACGGGCACACACACACACACGGGCACACGCACACACACGGGCACACGCACACACACGGGCACACGCACACACACGCACACACACGGGCACACACACACACACGGGCACACGCACACACACACACACACACACACACACACACACACACACACACACACACACACACACATACACACGCACACTGACCCACACACACACACACACACACTCACGTCCACTCACACACACTTACACCCACACTCTTACACACTGACTCTCACACACACTCTCACACACACACACACACACACACACACACACACACACACACACACACACACACACACACACACACACACACACACACACACACACACACACACACACACACACACACACACACACACACACACACACACACACACACACACACACACACACACTCACACACACACACACACACACACACACACACACACACACACACACACAACACACACTCTCGCACACCCACACACACACACACACACACACACACACACGCACGAGCTCACACACATACTCACCCACCCACGCGCACACACGCGCACACACGCGCACACACACACACACACACACACACACACATGCTTTGTGAAACATCACTGCATCATAACTGCTCTTTTTGGAGGAAAAACAATTTTCACATTGCAATAATTGGAGCAGGAAATCCACCCCCACCCAACCACAGTGGCCCCTCCCAGTATGAGGGAACTATTCATTAAAGGCCTCCACTGCTATTTCAGAGCCGTCTGTCATTACATCTGCTGGGCGTTTTTCTTGAGCATATGTTTAACATTCCATGTCGAATCTTTCTTGACCCAGTCTCCAAATCTCTTAAGTGAATTTAATGCATCGATTAATGCTGTGGGGCTGGAAAGACTTTGGACTGGCTGACTGAAGAAAACTAGTTGTTTCTCTTCACCAGAGTATCACTTCTGCTTGTGTTTGGAGAACTACATCATTGCTTTGGGACTGCATCATAAGATTCTGGTCACTCCCGTCCCCGTCCCGTGATTCAGGACCTGCTTCGGTTGTTGGGCAGTGTAAGTCTCTGCATTTAAAACATCTTTTTTAAGTTAACTCTAAAAGCAATGAAGACGCGATCGGTTTCTGAGCTCTCCGCAGTGTGCGGCCGTGTCTCCTACCTTGAGGATTGAGAGATGTCTTTGATATGAAGGTAGGCAGTGTCACGGTGGCGCAGCGGGGAGAGTTGCTGCCTCACAGCGCCGGAGACCCGGGTTCGATCCCGACTACGGGCGCTAGCTGTACAGAGTTTGTACCTTCTCCCCGTGACCTGTGTTTGGGTTTCCTCCGAGATCTTCGGGTTTCCTCCCACTCTCCAAAGACGTACAGATTTGTAGGTTAATTGGCTTGGTGTAAATGCAAAAAATTGTCCCCAGTATGTGTAGGATAGTGTTAGTGTGCGGGGATCGCTGGTCGGTGTGGAGCCGGTGGGTCGAAGGGCCTGTTTCCGCGCTGTATCTCTAAACTAAACGCAAGGTGCAAGAGCAACTCAGCGGCTCAAGCAGCATCTCTGGAGAGAAAGGAATAGGTGACGTTTTGGATCGAGACTTCTTCAGACTGTCAGTTTTTGATCTGGACATAATTAAAGTTAGATTTTAACTCAGAATTAAACTGGCTACACACTCACTTTTGTTACTGAGAATTGGTTAGCAGACTCTCTGGTGGAATGTACTGTTCGTTTTGGGATAGCTTTTTTTGGGAAAATTTGTAAACAAGGGGCCGTCACGGTGGGGCAGTGGTAGAGTTGCTGCCTCACAGCTCCAGAGACCTGTGTTCAATCCCGACTACGTGTCCTGTCTGTACGGAGTTTGCACGGGATAGAAATGCAGAGGTTGCACAAAAAAAGCTGGAGAAACTCAGCGGGTGCAGCAGCAGCATCTATGGAGCGAAGGAAATAGGCAACGTTTCGGCCCGAAATGTTGCCTATTTCCTTCGCTCCATAGATGCTGCTGCACCCGCTGAGTTTCTCCAGCTTTTTTGTGTAACCTTCGATTCTCCAGCATCTGCAGTTCCCTCTTAAACATAGAAATACAGATGCTGGTTTACACCGAAATGCTGGAGTAACTAAGCGAGTCAGGCAATGAGATGGGTGACGTTTTGGGTCGAGACCCTTCTCTAGAGTTTGGACAGGGTTTGTACGTTTTCCCTGAGTCCCTGGTTGGCGTATGGGTGATCGCTGGTCGGCGCGGACCCAGTGGGTCAAAGGGCCTGTTTCTGTGCTATATCTATAATCTAAACACACAGGTTTGTAGGTTAATTGGCTTAGGCAAAACTGTAAGCTAGTGTGTGTGTAGGACAGTGCCAGTGTGCAGGGTGATCGCTGGACGGCACGGACCCGTTGGGCCGAAGGGCCTGTTTTCGCGCTGAATCTCTAAGCTAAATGGTTCCACTCGCTTTTGTGATGTGAGAATTGGTTCACGGGCTTCCTGGCAGAGTGTAGACAGACACAAAATCTCAGCGGGTCTGACTGCATCTCTGGAGAAAAGAAATAGGTGACGTTTTGGGGTCGAGGCTGTTCTTCAGACATTCCTTGCATTTCTGGTAGAATATATCTTTCATTTTGGGATACCTTTCCCCACTCTTTGTAAAATGGTTTTTAAATCTAATCCCGTAATGTGTTGTAATCCAGATTTGGTTGATGATGCTATGCCTGGTAATTGCTCTTAAAAATAGCCTCCACCTCAGTCCGAGGAGGTGGCTATTTTTAAGACCAATTACCTCTGCTGTACACTCTTAAACCCTCGATGTCTGAGGATTGAGACAGTGTGCTGGAGTAACTCAGCGGGACAGGCAGCATAGAAACATAGATGCAGGAGTAGAGGCCATTTGGCCCTTCGAGCCAGCACCGTCATTCAATGTGATCACGGCTGATCATCCCCAATCAGTATCCCGTGCCTGCCTTCTCCCCATATCCCCTGACTCCGCTATTTTTAAGAGCCCTATCTAGCTCTCTCTTGAAAGCATCCGGAGAACCGGCCTCTGAGGCAGAGAATTCCACAGACTCACGACTCTCTGTGAGAAAAAAGTGTTTCCACGTCTCCGTTCTAAATCTCTGAACTTCTACCGCTGCACCATCGAGAGCATCCTTACCAACTGCATCACAGTATGGTATGGCAACTGCTCTGTCTCCGACCGGAAGGCACTGCAGAGGGTGGTGAAAATTGCCCAACGCATCACCGGTTCCACGCTCCCCTCCATTGAGTCTGTCCAAAGCAAGCGCTGTCTGTGGAGGGTGCTCAGCATCGCCAAGGACTGCTCTCACCCCAACCATGGACTGTTTACCCTCCTACCATCCGGGAGGCGCTACAGGTCTCTCCGTTGCCGAACCAGCAGGTCCAGGAACAGCTTCTTTCCGGCGGCTGTCACTCTACTAAACAACGTACCTTGGTGACTGCCAATCACCTCCCCCCCGGATACCTATTATTATTTTTTATTCAAATCGTTTGCTATGTCGCTCTTCAAGGGAGATGCTAAATGCATTTCGTTGTCTCTGTACTGTACACTGACAATGACAATTAAAATTGAATCTGAATCTGAATCTGAATTGAATCTGAATCTAAATGGCTTACCCCTTATTCCTAAACTGTGTGTGGCCCCTGGTTCTGGACTCCCCCAACATCGGGAACATGTTTCCTGCCTCTAGTGTGATTATGGCTGATCGCCCCCTCCCCTCATTCTCTGGAGAGAAGGCACGGGCGATGTTTCGGGTTCGAGACCCTTCTTCAGACTGAGAGTCGGGGGAGAGGGAAAGGGAGAGATTTAGACGATGGCGTCGAGAGATAAAGAACAATGAATGAAAGATTTGCAAAAATTGTAATGATGGTAAAGGAAATAGGCCATAGTTCGCTGTTTGTTGGGTGAAAACGAGAAGCTGGTGTGACTTAGGTGGGGGAGGGATGGAGAGAGAGGGGAATTCCGGGGTTACTTGGAGTTAGATAAATCAATGTTCATACCACTGGGCTGTAAGCTGCCCAGGCGAAATATGTGCTGCTGTTCCTCTAATTTGCGTTTAGCCTCACCCTGACAATGGAGGAGACAGAGGACAGAAAGGTCTGTGTAGGAATGGGAAGGAGAATTAAAGTGTCCAGCAACCGGGAGATCAGGTTGGTTCAGGATCAAGTTGGAACTTGGTGAAGGAACGGAAGGGTTACAGGAGAATAAGATTTCTTGCATCCCAGGAATGAGTGGGTTAACATATGATGAGCGTTTGTCGGCACTGGGCCTGTACTCGGTGGAGTTTAGAAGGATGAGGGGGGGGACCTCATTGAAACGTACAGAATAGTGAAAGGCCTGGATAGAGTGGATGTGGAGAGGATGTTTCCACTAGTGGGAGAGTCTAGGACTAGAGGGCACAGCCTCAGAATTAAAGGCCGTTCTTAGAGGAAGGAGATGAGGAGGAATTTCTTTAGTCAATCTGTGGAATTTTTTGCTGTGGAGGCCACAAGTCAGTGGATATATTTTTTAGGCAGTGATAGATAGATTCTTGATTGGTACGGGTGTCAGGGGTTATGGGGAGAAGGCAGGAGAATGGGGTTAGGATGGAGAGATAGATCAGCCATGGTTGAGTGATGGAGGAGACTTGATGGGCCGAATGGCCTGATTCTGCTTCTATCACTCATGAACTCATGATATTGACTGTGTGTGCTGTAAGTGTGTGTTGAAGTAATCTTATGATCTTATGAGAGTTGACTGAATCTGGCACAGAGGCCAGTGGGTGTAACTCTGGCAGTGAGCTTCAGCTGCGACATACAGTCCTGTCTTCATTATCATTATGTTGCAGGAAGGAACTACAGATGCTGGTTTACACCAAAGATAGACACAAAATGCTGGAGTAACTCAGCGGGACAGGCAGCATCTCTGGAGAGAAGGAATGGGTGACGTTTCGGGTCGAGACCCTTCTTCAGACCTGTTCCTGTTCATTGCCAGTGTGTTATATTTTTTCAAACTTATCTTTGTCACAGAGCGATACAGTGTGGAAACAGGCCCTTCGACCCAACACGCCCACACCGGCCATGTCCCAGCTGCACTAGTCCCACCTGCCCTCGATTGGTACCATAATCCCTCCAAACCTGTCCTATCCATGTACCTGTCTAACTGTGTCTCAAGGCCCTGTCCCGCTTGCATGCGTTTGGCGTGACCAAACGGAAGCGGAGTTCACGCTAAGTACACGCGTGACGTAATTTGCGTCACACTTACCAATCAGCTGGGCAGGAGGTGGGCCGACTGAATTTGGGCGTCGGGCGGTGACATCATCGCGCAACGCCACGCGCTAGGCGTACGCTGTCAAAACGCTGCGTGCGACCACAATGCACCTGCGTGCCGACAGGCCGTTGGCGCGCGAAGATTTCGGACACGGTCGGTTTTTTGGAGCCCCGCGCGGTGTCGAGACCAGCCCCGCACAACTCCGCGCTTCTAAGTGGGACCGGCCCCGCGCGGCCATATACGATGCCCGTACGACTCAAGCGACCACGTTTGGTCGCGCCAAAAACATGCAAGTGGGACAGGCCCTTTAAACGTTGCGATAGTCCCAGCCTCAACTGCCTCTTCTGGCAGCTCGTTCCACCTCCACACACCCACCACCCTCTGTGTGAACGTTCCACCCTGTGCTCTGATCTTTCTGCTGCTCTGACACCTAATGGTTTGCGTTGATAATCCCGGGCATTGCCATGTTTGTACAAAGTCAGTGGCATTCTGCAAACGGCCATGGTTGTGGCTTAAACAAATGTTTTCATTGCTGTTCTCCTGATTTCTTCTTCCTTATCAGTGACTTTTCTCACGCAAACCAGGGGCCACACGCACAGTCTTAGAATAAAGGGGAGGTCATTTAAGACTGAGGTGAGAAAAAACTTTTTCACCCAGAGAGTTGTGAATTTGTGGAATTCCCTGCCACAGAGGGCAGTGGAGGCCAAGTCACTGGATGGATTTAAGAGAGAGTTAGATCGAGCTCTCGGGGCTAGTGGAGTCAAGGGATATGGGGAGAAGGCAGGCACGGGTTATTGATTGGGGACGATCAGCCATGATCACAATGGATGGCGGTGCTGGCTCGAAGGGCTGAATGGCCTCCTCCTGCACCTATTTTCTATATTTCTATGTAAAGGGTGGTGGGTGTTTGGTTCGAGGGAGATACTGTCGTAATGTTTGAAGAAATATTCAGGCATTGTACACGGAAGGGACAGGTTTAGAGGGATACGGGCCAAACGCAGGCAGGGGGGAGGGGGCTAGCATAGGTGGGACATGTTTGTTTGCATGGGGAAGTTGGGCAGAAGGGCCTGTTTCCACGCTGTATTGACTCTGCCATTCCATGACTCTATGACAAAAGTGCTGGAGTAACTCAGCGGGACAGGCGGCATCTCTGGAGTGCATAGATACGCGACGTTTTGGGTGGAGACCCTTCTCCCGAGTCTTGATGCGCAGATGCCAAGCGGAAAAACAAAGTTCAGGGAGCCATTTGCTCCAAAACGGAATCATTCCAGTAGACCGCTTTTGTTTTTAAGAAGGAACTGCAGATGCTGGAAAATCGAAGGTAGACAAAAGTGCTGGAGAAACTCAGCGGGTGCAGCAGCATCTGTGGAGCGAAGGAAATAGGCAACGTTTCGGGCTGAAACCCTTCTGGAAATAGGCAACGTTTCGGGCCGAAACCCTTCTGGAAATAGGCAACGTTTCGGGGCGAAACCCTTCTGGAAATAGGCAACGTTTCGGGCCGAAACCCTTCTGGAAATAGGCAACGTTTCGGGCCGAAACCCTTCTGGAAATAGGCAACGTTTCGGGCCGAAACCCTTCTGGAAATAGGCAACGTTTTGGGCCGAAACCCGGAAGGGTTTCGTCCCGAAACGTTGCCTATTTCCTTAGCTCCATAGATGCTGCTGCACCCGCTGAGTTTCTCCAGCATTTTTGTCTACCACTTATGTTTTGATCTCCAAGCGACTTTGGTTAACAATTACGATGAGATCTCCAGAAGGTCGCGCCAAGGAGGTATTTTTAAACCATCTCTTTAGGGTGAAAGAGTACTCATTTTTTAAATGGAGACCTGTGTTTTAAGGCTGGGAAGATGTTGTGGAGAGGATTGTGCGCGTGAGGGCTCAGATCCAAGTGTTTTCCTTGGAACAGTCGCCATCGCTGGAAAAATAAAGGGCAGCATTTATCACCAGAGTGGAAAAAAACTCACCGCAAGAGGAACTCGGTGGGTCATGCAGCATCTGTAGAAGCAAGTGTTTGGTCAACATGAGTCAGTCTTATGCTGAGAGAATGGAGCAGCTGGGCTTGTACACTCTGGAGTTTAGAAGGATGAGAGGGGATCTCATTGAAACATATAAGATTATTAAGGGCTTGGACACGCTAGAGGCAGGAAACATGTTCCCGATGTTGGGGGGGAGTCCAGAACCAGGGGGCACACACAGTTTAAGAATAAGGGGTAAGCCATTTAGAACAGAGACGAGGAAACACTTTTTCTCACCGAGATTCAGATTCAGATTCAATTTTAATTGTCATTGTCATTTTCATTGTCATTGTCAGTGTACAGTACAGAGACAACGAAATGCATTTCACAGAGAGTGGTGAGTCTGTGAAATTCTCTGCCTCAGAGGCCTGTGGAGGCCGGTTCTCTGGATGCTTTCAAGAGAGAGCTGGATAGGGTTCTTAAAGATAGCGGAGTCAGGGGATATGGAGAGAAGGCAGGAACGGGGTACTGATTGGGGATGATCAGCCATGATCACTTTGAATGGCAGTGCTGGCTGGAAGGGCCAAATGGCCTCTACTCCTGCACCTATTGTCTATTGTGACCCAGGGTGGCGCAGCGGTAGTGTTGCTGCCTCACAGCACCGGAGACCCGGGTTCGATCCCGACTACGGGTGCTGTCTGTACGGAGTTTGCACGTTCTCCCTGTGACCTGCGTGGGTTTTCTCCGCGCGCTCCGGTTTCCTCCCGCACTCCAAAGACGTGCAGGTTTGCAGGCTAATTGGCTGGGTGTAAAATGTAAATTGTCCCTAGATTGTGTCAAAACCCGAAACGTCGCCTATTCCTTCGCTCCATAGATGCTGCCTCGCCCGCTGAGTTTCTCCAGCATTTTTGTCTTCCTCCCAACATTATTCAGTCACCGTTCAGCTGGCTACGGTTTGTCATCCTGTGTAAACATAAGCAAGATTATTTTCCATGTACATCAGGCAGGATAAATGAATGAGGGAGGCAAAAAACTGTTTTACTGAAATCATTTTTTTTCCACTGTGTGTGTGTGCGTGTGTCAGAGTGTGTGTTTGTGTGTGTGTTTGTGTGTGTGTGTGTGTGGGTGTGTGTGTGTGTGTGTGTGTGTGTGCGTGTGCGTGCGTGTGTGTGTGTGTGTGTGTGTGTGTGTGTGTGTGTGTGTGTGTGTGTGTGTGTGTGTGTGTGTGTGTGTGTGTGTGTGTGTGTGTGTGTGTGTGTGTGTGTGTGTGTGTGTATGTGTGTGCGTGTCTATGTTTGTAACTTCAGCTGTTGTACGGGGTGTGTCAAACCTCTTCAGCAGCTGCACCGTTATATATCTTGGGTGTATGAATGGCGCAGCGGCACGGTGGCGCAGCGGTAGAGTTGGCGCCTTACAGCGCCAGAGACCCGGGTTCGATCCTGACCACGGGCGCTGTCTGTACGGAGTTTGCACGTTCTCCCCGTGACCTGCGTTGGGTTTTCTCCGAGATCTTCGGTTTGCTTCCACACTCCAAAGACGTACAGGTTTGTAGGTTCATTGGCTTGGTATAAATGTAAAATTGTCCCCAGTGTGTGTATATAGTGTTAGTGTGCGGGGATCGCTGGTCGCAGCGGCATGGTGGGCGAAGGGCCTGTTTCCGACTGTATCTCTGAACTAAAAGACAAAAACCTAAGGTGCTGGTTTACACCGAAGATAGACACAGGTGCTCGAGTAACTCAGCGGGTCAGGCAGCATCTGTGGAGAACATGGATAGGTGACGTTTCACAGAGTGCTGGAGTAACTCAGCGGGTCAGGCGGCATCTGTGGAGAACATGGATTCGGTTTCGTTTCACACACTCCAAAGTAACTCAGCAGGTCATGCAGCATTAATGGAGAACATGGCTTGACGTTTCACAGAGTGCTTTTTTTAATTGTGCAGCAGCAGTGGAGTGTAGGAAATAGGTTAGTGTTCGGGGATTCCTGGTTTCGGCCCGAAACGGATTTCAGAAGGGTTTCGGCCCAAAAGGTTGCCTATTTCCGCGCTAGATCTGCTGCACCAAAACTCAGCGGGTCAAAGGCAGCATCTGTGGTTTATATGGATAGGTGACGTTTCACAGAGTGCTGGAGTAACTCAGCGGGTCAGGCAGCATCTGTGGAGAACATGGATAGGTGACGTTTCACAGAGTGCTGGAGTAACTCAGCGGGTACAGCAGCATCTGTGGAGCTACAGGAAATAGGCAAGAGTTTCTGGCCCGAAACTCCTTCCGGCAGCATCTGTGGAGAACATGGATAGGTGACGTTTCACAGAGTGGAGAACTGGAGTAACTCAGCGGGTGGGTCAGGCAGCATCTGTGGAGAACATGGATAGGTGACGTTTCACAGAGTGCTGGAGTAACTCAGCGGGTCAGGCAGCATCTGTGGAGAACATGGATACGTGACGTTTCACAGAGTGCTGGAGTAACTCAGCGGGTCAGACAGCATCTGTGGAGAACATGGATAGGTGACGTTTCACAGAGTGCTGGAGTAACAAGCACCCGTGGTCGGGATCAAACACGGGTCTGTGGCGTGTGAGGCAGTGACTCTACAGCCCTTCCTTCCCCCATGTGTCCAATACCCGTGCGTTGACTCAGCAAGCCGGTGCAGTATTACCAGGGAGATCTTAATTGTGACTGGAAAAAGCCCAGTGACAGCTGTGCGATTTTTGCTTCCTAATCTGGATAGATTCCCATGCTTGTAGCTTCTGATCATCTCTGCCTCACTAATGCAAGCATCCATTTGGAATTCCACCAGTAACCATAACAGCGTTTCAAGTCAGGTCGAGAGTCACAGAGTGATGCAGCAAGAAAAACAGGCCCTTCGGCCCGACTTGCCCACACTGGCCAACACGTCCCAGCTACACAAGTCCCACCTGCCTGCGTTTGGCCCGTATCCCTCCAAACCTGTCTAACTGTTTCGTAAACTTTGGGATAGTCTCAGCCTCAACCACCTCCTCTGGCAGCTCGTTCCAGTTACCCCTCAGATTCCTATTAAATCTTTTCCCCTTCACCCTGGACCTATGTCCTCTGGTCCTCGATTTCCCCACTCTGGGCAAGAGACTCTGTGCATCTACCCGATCTATTCCTCTCATGATTTTATACATACAATACAATACAATACAATTTATTTGTCGTTTGGATCCAGTTAAGGTCCAAACTAAATGTCGTTTCTGCAGTCATACATACAAACCGAAAAAGACCCAAGACACAACACAATTTACACAAACATCCTTCACAGCGCATCTTCTCCTCACTGTGAAGGAAGGCAAAAACAAAACATATCTCTCCCCTGCACCCCCCCCTCTCCCCCCATGTCAGAGTCAAAGACAAAGTCAAAGTACACGGGCTATCGTCACAGTGTGTTGTAGGACCCTCAATGTATTGTATATGTGCTGCCCATATGCACGAGGTTATTTTAAGGTCCTGTCCCACGACTTAATTCAAGACCTCCGCCGAGCTTAAAGGACCTAAAAAAAAAAATTGGTATCTTCCCACACTCCAAAGACGTACAGGTTTGTAGGTTAATTGGCTTGGTGTAAATGTAAATTGTCCCTAGTGTGTGTAGGATAGAGTTAGTGTGCGGGGATCGCTGGTCGGCACGGACCCGGTGGGCCGAAGGGCCTGTTTCCTCGTTGTATCTCTAAACTAAACTCCTTGTGTGTGTGGGAGATGTGTTGGGAGATGTGTTTTGTTTTGGGGGCTTTTTGATGGAATTTGCGCTCCGTTGGAGGTTAATATCACAGCCTTTGTTTGGAACATGAGACGTTGCAATCATATTGATTGGGGAGGCAGTTTCCAAAGAGATCCCTATTGCGTTGTGTAATGTGTGCACTGTGACGTGTCAATTTTAATTACAGTGTATTCCATCACAGCGCCTAGAGACACATGCAAATACTAATCTCCAATACAATCAAACTCATTTTTACAGCATCTGGAGAAGAACGTTGACCTTGTATGTTCTGTGCTGTTTCTCCTCACTCTGTTCTGAGATTTAGTAGGAATCCGAGGGGCAACCTTTCCACACAGAGGGTGGCGGGTGTATGGAACGAGCTGCCAGATTCCTGGGATGTCAGGACTGTCTTATGAAGAAAGAGTGGATAGACTTGGTTTATACTCTCTAGAATTTAGGAGATTGAGAGGGGGGAAAACTTACAAAATTCTTAAGGGGTTGGACAGGCTAGATGCAGGAAGATTGCTCCCGATGTTGGGGAAGTCCAGGACAAGGGGTCACAGCTTAAGGATAAGGGGGAAATCCTTTAAAACCGAGATGAGAAGAACTTTTTTTTCACACAGAGAGTGGTGAATCTCTGGAACTCTCTGCCGCAGAGGGTAGTCGAGGCCAGTTCATTGGCTATATTTAAGAGGGAGTTAGATGTGGCCCTTGTGGCTAAGGGGATCAGGGGGTATGGAGAGAAGGCAGGTACGGGATACTGAGTTGGATGATCAGCCATGATCATATTGAATGGCGGTGCAGGCTCGAAGGGCCGAATGGCCTACTCCTGCACCTAATTTCTATGTTTCTATGTTTCTATGAGGTAGTTGAGGCTGGGACTATCCCAACGTTTAAGAAACAGTCGGACAGGTACATGGATAGGACCGGTTTGGAGGGATATGGGGCCAAACGCTGGCAGGTGGGACTAGTGCAGATGGGACATGTTGGGCGGTGTGGGCAAGTTGGGCTGAAGGGCCTGTTTCCACACTGTATCACTCTATGACTCTAGGAGTAGACACAGTTCGGGAGCCAGTGCAAAGCGAAAAAAAAAATGTGGATGTGGAGAGGACGTTTCCACTAGTGGGAGAGTCTAGGACCAGTGGTCACAGCCTCAGAATTAAAGGACATTCCTTTAGAAAGGAGATGAGGGGGAATCTCTTCAGTCAGAGGGTGGTGAATCTGAGGAATTCTCTGTGGAATCTGTGGAATGTAGTTTGCACGTTGTTCCCGTGACCTGCGTGGGATATCTCCGGTACCCTCCCACACTCAAAGACGTACAGGTTTGTAGGCTAATTGGCTTTGGTAAAAATGGCAAATTGCCCCGTGTGTGTGTGTGTGTGGGATAGTGTTAGTGTGCGGGGATCGCTGGTCAGTGCGGCCTTGGTGGGCCTGTTTTCCCCTCTATATCTCTGCCTATATCTATATGTCATACTGTTATGGCTTGTATTCACTGGAGTTTAGAAGGATGAGGGGGGAGATCTTATAGAAACATGTAAAATTATAAAAGGACTGGACAAGCTAGATGAGGGAAAAATGTTCCCAATGTTGGGCGAGTCCAGAACCAGGGGCCACAGTCTTAGAAAAAAGGGGAGGCCATTTAAGACTGAGGTGCGAAAAAACATTCACCCAGAGAGTTGCGAATTTGTGGAATTCCCTGCCACAGAGGGCAGTGGAGGCCAAATCACTGGATGGATTTGAGAGAGAGTTAGATGGAGCTCGAGGGGCTAGTGGAATCAAGGGATATGGGGAGAAGGCAGGCACGGGTTATTGATTGGGGACGATCAGCCATGATTACAGTGAATGGCGGTGCTGGCTCGACGGGCCGAATGGCCTCCTCCTGCACCAATTTCCTATGTTTCTATGGTACTTTAAAAAAAACAAACTTGTTGTGCTGAGCCGCTTTGAGATATTTTTGCCGTGATCTGCTTGAACTAGGTCGATAATTTTGTGGTCTCCCTCAGTCCTGCCTTTCCAAAAACTGTACATTTATAGAGTTTTTCCACTGCTCCCTCCCCCCCAACACATCACTTGTGGTTTTAGCTGGAGACAAACGGGAGTATTATTTAACTGACTATATTAGTCTGGACGCAAAATTGCCCAAGATTATTTTTGTCCATTATATAAACTTCAACCTACTTTGGGAACTGCTGTGAATGGCATTAAGCATGGAAGTTCAGCTTCGGTTCATGGTTTTTCGATATTAAATGCCGACCTTCTTAATTTTAAGGTAGTCCACGGCAGTCTTTTAACATTCTTTTAAATTAGTCTCTCAAGTTTGAGGAATGTATAAATGAGTTGAAACCCATTCAGCTGTGGCATATGTTATTAATTTAGATAATTATGATTTAGTTGTAGTTTTTAGTTTAGTTTTAGCGATACAGCGTGGAATAAGTCCCTTCGGCCCACCGGGTCCATGCCGACCAGCGATCCCCGCACACTAACACTATCCTACACACACTAGGGACAGTTTTTGCATTTACACCAACGCCAATTTATCTCCTAGCCTGCACGTCTTTGAAGTGCGAAGATCTCGGAGAAATCCCCACGCAGGTCACGGGGAGAACGTGCAAACTCCGTACAGACAGCGCCCGCGGTTGGGATGGAACCCGGGTCTCTGGCGCCGTGAGGCAGCAGCTCTACCCGCTGCGCCACTGTGCCGCCCTATGTGAGTCACTGATTATGCCGCCCTGATTCTCCAGATATGAACAGTCCACAATGGCCTTGGATGATGCATGAGGATGGAATGTTTTAACTGGCTGCAGAGTGAGATTTAGCGCCATGTTTTATTGATAATTCTGACTGATATCTCCGTTATACATTTCCCAAAGTGTGGGTGGTTATTTAGGTGCCCTGTAAGTAAACAAGCATCAAATAGTCATTGTTTCCTGTCAATAGACAATTGACAATAGACAATAGGTGCAGGAGTACAGGCCACTCGGCCCTTCGAGCCAGCACCGCCATTCAATGTGATCATGGCTGATCATCCCCAATCAGTATCCCGTTCCTGCCTTCTCCCCATATCCCATGACTCCGCTATCTTTAAGAGCCCTATCTAGCTCTCTCTTGAAAGTATCCAGAGAACCGGCCTCCACCGATATTGGTAGAGATTTCCACAGACTCACCACTCTCTGTGTGGAAAAGTGTTTCCTCATCTCTGTTTTAAATGGCTCACCCCTTAAACTGTGGCCCCTGGTTCTGGACTCCCCCAACATCGGGAACATGTTTCCTGCCTCTAGCGTGTCCAAACTCTTAATAATCTTATAAGTTTCAATGAGATCCTCTCTCATCCTTCTAAACTCCAGAGTGTACAAGCCCAGCTGCTCCATTCTCTCAGCATATCACAGTCCCGCCATGCCCAAGAAGTTTCATAAAATAACGCATGGTTACTGTGGGATTCGTAGGAAACTGTACAGACACCATGGTGGCCAGGTTAGTTTAGAGATACAGCGTGGAAACAGGCCCTTTGGCCCACTAGTTCCATGCTATCCCACTTTCTCATCCACTGCCGACACACTTTGGGAGACCAATTAATCTTCAAACCTGCACGTCTTTGAGATGTGGGAGGAAACCGGAGCACCCGGAGGTAACCCACAGGGGGAGAACGTGCAAACCCACGCGTGTCACATTGAGAACTCGCAAACTCCACACAGACAGCACCCGAGGTCAGGATCGAACCCGGGTGTGTGGCACTGTGAGGCAGCAGCTCTACCCGCTGCGCCACTGTGTCATCCCAATATCCTTCACCAAGTGCTTGAATCTAAAGCTCTCCCGACCATGGTGGGCCATCGATGATTAGCCGCAGTTGAAATAGACTTTGGCCAGAAGGCATTCAAAGAATGTGGGACTCAATTGGGAATGGTTTGAGTTATAGGATCAACCATGAGCAGTGAAGCAGCTGACGGGCCGAATGGCCTGCTTCCCCCCTCATGAAGATAATGCTGGGACAGAATATCTGGGATGGACACAAAAAGCTTGAATAACTCAGCGGATCAGACAGCATCTCTGGAGAAAAGAAACGGGTGATGTTTCAGGTCGAGACCCTTCTTCAAACTCGGGGTCACCCATTCCTTCTCTCCGGCGATGCCGCCTGACCCGTTGAGTTAGGCTCCTGTCCCACAAAGCGAGTCTGTGGAATTCTCTGCCTCGGAGGGCGGTGGAGGCTCTGGATGCTTTCAAGAGGAGCTATATTTAAAGAGAGCGGAGTCAGGGGATATGGCCCTTGTGGCAGGAACGGGGTACTGATTGGGGATGATCAGCCGTGATCACATTGAATGGCGGTGCTGGCTCGAAGGGCCGAATGGCCCACTCCTGCACCTATTGTCTATTGCCTATTTACCATGATCATATTGAATGGCGGTGCAGGCTCGAAGGGCCGAATGGCCTACTCCTGCACCTAATTTCTATGTTTCTATGTAAGAGAGAGCTAGATTGGGCTCTTAAAAATAGTGGAGTCAGGGGATATGGGGAGAAGGCAGGAACAGGGTACTGATTGGGGATGATCAGCCATGATCATATTGAATGGCGGTGCTAGCTCGAGGGGCCAAATGGCCCACTCCTGCACCTATTGTCTATTGCCTATTTACCCAAGAGCTCTCACGAGTTAAAAAAAAATCAAACTCGTGGTAAGTTCATTGGACATTGGACATTTTTTACAGTGTTGAAAAAAGTTCACGAGTTTCTGCGTTTCCCGAGTTCCTGCCGTTAGCGTCACGCGGATACGAGATGTCCATGAGCTCCGACGTACCCGCCACATACATTCTCCGAGTTCGAATCGGGGAAAAACTCGGGAGAACTCTCGAATTACCTCGTACAGTGGGACAGGGCCTTTTGTGTCTGTCTTCAGTTTAAACCAGCATCTGCAGTTCCTTCCTGCACATAATAACTGGGTATGTTTCTTCTCATCTCCTTATTGAGCTGTAGTTTATGCACAGCGGAAGCCAGTGATGGCAGCGTTTTCTCTTCTGATCTTGTTGCCTCTGTAGTTGCTACATCTAACACATGAAGGCTGTGGTGATGGAATTGTAGCCCCTTTAATTTATTTTTTAACATAAATACAGGAATCTCCATATTTCAGGGCCTCCTAACCAAAGGGCCAAAGTAAGGAAAATTAAATGCAGATGGGCCATTAGTTTAGTTTGGGGATACAGCGTGGAAACAGGCCCTTCAGCCCAGCGAGTCCGTGCCGGCCAGTACGACAACACTATCCTACACACACCAGGGACAATTTTACATCAATTTACCGAAGCCAATTAACCTACAAACCCGCACGACTTTGCAGTGTGGGAGGAAACCGGAGCACCCGGATAAAACCCACGGGGAGAACGTACAAACTCCGTACAGACAGCACCCGTAGACAGGATCGAACCCGGGTCTCTGGCGCTGTGCGCTGGGAGAAGGCAGGAACGGGGTACTGATTGGGGATGATCACATTGAACTGGCTCGAGGGGCCGAATGGCCTACTCCTGCACCTATTGTCTATTGATAGCGGCGTTTGAGAGATTTTTACAGGCACATGGATTATGCATGTGTTTAAGAAGGGACTGCAGATGCTGGAAAATCGAAGGTAGACAAAAATGCTGGAGAAACTCAGCGGGTGTGGCATGATCTATGGAGCGAAGGAAATAGGCAACGTTTCGTCCCGAAACCCTTCTGGAAATAGGCAATGTTTCGTCCCTGGAAATAGGCAACGTCCTCTGGAAGTAGGCATCGTTTCGGGCCGAAACCCTTCCGGGTTTCGGCCCGAAACGTTGCCTATTTCCTTCGCTCCTTAGATGCTGCAGCTGAGTTTCTCCAGCATTTCTCTCTTCCTTCTCAAGGTTGGAGTGTCCAGTTACTCGATCTTCCTTCTTGCCGGCTGTGTGATGTCATCTGAACGAGCTGATTAGGTTATCATCTTACGCAGAGCTCTCAGATGTCCACTCGATTCTATTTCCAGAGCATGCTTCTTAAACTGGTGACGATGGTGAAACAAGTCTCCGAGTCTCAGTTTCTTTCCGCCCATCCACAATGCATGCGCTAATCCGTCGGTTATCCTGAAGCATCCCCGACAGCACACTGTTCTTGACATTGTTTAGCTTGGAGATACAGCACGGAAACAGGGCCCTTCGGCCCCAAACGTTGATACTAGTTCTCCGTTTCCCTCCACAGATGCCACTTAGTTACTCCAGCACTTTGTGCTTTGCTTGGGATTCCGGCATCTGCGATTAAAAATGCCCCTGTCCCACTTAGGCAAACCTGAACGGAAACCTCTGGAGACTTTGCGCCCCACCCAAGGTTTCCGTGCGGTTCCCGGAGGTTTTCGTCAGTCTCCCTACCTGCTTCCGCTACCTGCAACCTCCGGCAACCACCTGCAACCTCCGGGAACCGCACGGAAACCTTGGGTGGGGCGCAAAGTCTCCAGAGGTTTCCGTTCAGGTTTCCTAAGTGGGACGGGGGCATTAGAGTCATAGTCAAGTCAAGTCACTTATATTTCTATAGCACATTTAAAAAACATCTCTCGTTGACCAAAGTGCTTTACATTGGTGGAGGTACCAACGTTATACAAACAGTGGTTCATAGATTTAGTACATATACATAAATACACACATATAGCCCTCGCTCAGAGGTCGTCGAATGATACAGCGTGGAAACAGGCCCTTCGGCCCAACTTGTCCACACCGGCCAACATGTCCCAGCTACACTAGTCCCACCTGCCCGGGCTTAATCCAGATCCCTCCAAACCTGTCCCATCCATGTGTTTAAGAAGGGACTGCAGATGCTGGAAAATCGAAGGTGGACAAAAGTGCTGGAGAAACTCAGCGGGTGCGGCAGCATCTATGGAGCGAAGGAAATAGGCAACGTTTCGGGACGAAACCCTTCCGGGTTTCAACCCGAAACGTTGCCTATTTCCTTTGGGTTTCGGCCCGAAACGTTGCCTATTTCCTTTGGGTTTCGGCCCGAAACGTTGCCTATTTCCTTTGGGTTTCGGCCCGAAACGTTGCCTATTTCCTTCGCTCCATAGATGCTGCCGCACCCGCTGAGCGAAGGAAATAGGCAACGTTTCGGGACGAAACCCTTCCGGGTTTCGACCCGAAACGTTGCCTATTTCCTTTGGGTTTCGGCCCGAAACGTTGCCTATTTCCTTCGCTCCATAGATGCTGCCGCACCCGCTGAGTTTCTCCAGCACTTTTGTCCTATCCATGTACCTGCCTAACTGCTTATTAAACGATGGGATAGTCCCAGCCTCAACTACCTCCTCTGGCTGCTCGTTCCACACACCCACAGTGTGTGCCTTCCTTGTGTCTCCAATTCTGTGTATTGCTGTGGTTGCATCCATCACAGCTTTCACCCTTCACCGCAACTAGAACTCTGTGAACTGTGTGCAGGAAGGAACTGCAGATGCTGGTTTACACCGAAGGTAGACACAAAATGCTGGAGTTACTCAGCAGGACAGGCAGCATCCCTGGAGAGAAATAATGGGTAACGTTTCGGGTCGCGACCCTTCCTCAGACGGGACTGAAGAAGGGTCTCGACCCGAAACATCACCCATTCATAGAAACATAGAAAATAGGTGCAGGAGTAGGCCATTCGGCCCTTCGAGCCTGCACCATTCGCCATTCAATATGATCACGGCTGATCATCCAACTCAGTATCCTGCACCTGCCTTCTCTCCATACCCCCTGATCCCTTTAGCCACAAGGGCCACATCTAACTCCCTCTTAAATATAGCCAATGAACTGTGGCCTCAACTACCTTCTGTGGCAGAGAGTTCCACAGATTCACCACTCTCTGTGTGAATTTCTTCTCTCCGGAGACGCTGCCAGTCCCGCAGAGTTACTCCAGCACTTGGTGTTTCATGCCAGATTCCGGCATCTGCAGTATTTAAGGTTAAACATTTTTTTGAGGTGCTTGGAATGTTGGTGTCACTGGGCTAAACCAGTTCTTTTGTCATCAAATACGTCATAGAAATGTTCAAATCAATATTTCAAGTCGAGAGTTTCAGATGTCCCAGATAGATTGTTCCCAGGAAGATTGTTCCCGATGTTGGGGAAGTCCAGGACAAGGGGTCACAGCTTAAGGATAAGGGGGAAATCCTTTAAAACCGAGATGAGAAGAACTTTTTTCACACAGAGAGTGGTGAATCTGTGGAATTCTCTGCCACAGAGGGTAGTTGAGGCCACAGTTCATTGGCTATATTTAAGAGGGAGTTAGATGTGGCCCTTGTGGCTAAAGGGATCAGGGGGTATGGAGAGAAGGCAGGTACGGGATACTGAGTTGGATGATCAGCCATGATCATATTGAATGGCGGTGCAGGCTCAAAGGGCCGAATGGCCTACTCCTGCACCTAATTTCTATGTTTCTATAGGGCATAACAAGAGGATTTCAGTATAGGAGTAAAGAGGTTCTTCTGCAGTTGCATAGGGCTCTGGTGAGACCACATCTGGAGTATTGTGTATAGTTTTGGTCTCCTAATTTGAGGAAGGACATCCTTGTGATTGAGGCAGTGCAGCGTAGGTTCACGATATTGATCCCTGGGATGGCGGGACTGTCATATGAAGAAAGATTGAAAGGACTAGGCTTGTATTCACTGGAGTTTAGAAGGATGAGGGGAGATCTTATAGAAACATATAAAATTATCAAAAGACTGGACAAGCTAGATGCAGGAAAAATGTTCCCAATGTTGGGCGAGTCCAGAACCAGGGGCCATAGTCTTGGAATAAAGGGGAGGTCATTTAAGACTGAGGTGAGAAAAAACTTTTCACCCAGAGAGTTGTGAATTTATGGAATTCCCTGCCACAGAGGGCAGTGGAGGCCAAATCACTGGATGGATTTAAGAGAGAGTTAGATAGAGCTCTAGGGGCTAGTGGTGTCAAGGGATATGGGGAGAAGGCAGGCACGGGTTATTGATAGTAAACGATCAGCCACGATCACAATGAATGGCGGTGCTGGCTCGAAGGGCCGAATGGCCTCCTCCTGCACCTATTTTCTATGTTTCTATAAGAATGAAATTCTTGCTTTGCTTAAGCACAACAGAATATAGTAGGCATGAATACAGAACAGATCAGTGTGTCCATATACCATTGTATAAATATATACACACATCAATAAATAAGCAGATAAAGTGCAAATAAACAGATAATGGGCTATTAATGTTCAGAGATTTGTTTCAGTTGAATTTAATAGCCTGATGGCTGTGGGGAAGTAGCTATTCCTGAACCTGGACGTTGCAGTCTTCAGGCTCCTGTACCTTCTACCTGAAGGTAGTGGGGAGATGAGTGTGTGGGTCCTTGATGATGCTGCCAGCCTTTTTGAGGCAGATTGTGGTTTGCACCGAAGATAGGCACAAAATGCTGGATTAACTCAGCGGGTCAGGCAGCATCTCTGGAGAGAAGGAATGGGTGACGTTTCGGGTCGAGACCCTTCAGTTAGTTAGTTGGGTACCCTAGCAACTAAGTCTAAAAGACAATTGAACAGGTACATGGAGAGGAAAGATTTAGAGGGATATGGGTCAACTGTGGGCAGGTGGGGCTAGTGTAGATGGGGCATCTGGGTCAGCAGGGCCAGTTGGGCTGAAGGGCCTGTTTCCGTGCTGTGTGACTCTTATTTCGACACCTCTTGTCAACCCTGTCCTAAATTCATTTCCTGGACACTTAAAAGATGAGTGATTGTTACACAAAAAAGCTGGAGAAACTCAGCGGGTGCAGCAGCATCTATGGAGCGAAGGAAATAGGCAACGTTTTGGGCCGAAACCGAAGGTGTTTCGGCCCGAAACGTTGCCTATTTCCTTCGCTCCATAGATGCTGCTGCACCCGCTGAGTTTCTCCAGCTTTTTTGTGTAACCTTCGATTCTCCAGCATCTGCAGTTCCCACTCAAACAAAGATGAGTGATTGTTTAATTAATTAATCGAATGAATGGAAACTTTACTGCCACATGCAGCAAGTCAGGGTGAAATTTGTTACTTGCATGCCCAAGGTATGCAAAGAGTCGCCTATAAAGGGCGCTGACACGGTACTGGGGTGGAGCAGCGGTGGAGTTGCGGCCTCACAGCGCCAGAGACCCGGGCTGCATGGAAACTTGCACGTCTTTGGATCCAAGATCTCGGAGAAAACCCACACAGGTCACGGGGCGAACGTACAAACTCCACGTACAGACAGCGCCCGTAGTCGGGATGGAACCCGGGTCTCTGGCGCTGTGAGGCAGCAACTCTACCGCTGAGCCACCGTGCCACGGTGAGAAACGGAGAGAGTCTTTGACTGGAGCTTTTGACTTTGTATTCAAGGGAACTGAATAAACATGAAGTGATATAGTCGCTCACCCCTGGGCATTTCAGCTGTTATATTATCTCATTTTCTCCTGATATTTTAGTAATTCCACCTCGTATTTCTTTGCTGGTCACCCCGGGCAAATGAGCTAGCCGATTAAACCGTTAAATTAGGATCAGATGAAAGAAAGCTGAATGGCTTCAATGTCTAACGCCAGGCGGGTTACTCTTTGAGGGGTGTCGATGATGCGATGTAATCTACGTTAATGAGCGCCCGCTCACATTATCTTAAAGTGTTTATCCGAGTGAACAGAAAGGTACTGTTTAGCATGTTTCACCAGCTAAACGGGTCCGTGGCTGAGAGAGGGAGATATCTAAGGTGCCTGGATACAAGGAACTGCAGATGCTGGTCCAGGCTGAGGATAAACACAAAAGTGCCAGAGTAACTCAGCGGGACAGGCAGCATCTCCGGAGAGAAGGAACAGGTGACGTTTCGGGTCGAGGCCCTTCTTCTGACTGAAAGTGTAGGGGAGGGGCAGTTTGGTAATGAACGCAAACTATTCTTAGATCAAGCACCCTCAAGGTTAAAGTTCAAGGTTCAAGAGAGTTTATTGTCATGTGTCCCTGATAGGACAATGAAATTCTTGCTTTGCTTCAGCACAACAGAACATAGTAGGCATTGACTACAGAACAGATCAGTGTGTCCATATACCATTATATATGTGTATATATATACACACACATGAACATATATACACCCTGGCCATTCTCGTGGCCAACCCCACCCCACACCTCCCCCTCCAACTTTGTGTCCTAGAGGATTTACGAGAAGATTGCCAGGAATCGAGGGGATGAGCTACAGGGAGAGGTTGAGTAGGCTGGGACTCTATTCCACGGAGCGCAGGAGGATGAGAGGGGATCTTATAGAGGTGTATAAAAGCATGAGAGGAATAGATCGGGCAGACGCACAGAGTCTCTTGCCCAGAATCAAGAACCAGAGGACATGGGTTTAAGGTGAGGGGGGGATAGATTTAATTGGAACCTGAGGGGTAACATTTCCACACAGAGGGTGGTGGGTGTATGGAACGAGCTGCCAGAGGAGGTAGTTGAGGCTGGGACTATCACAACGTTTAAGAAACAATTAGACAGATACATGGACAGGTTTGGAGGGTTACGGGCCAAGTGCAGGCAGGTGGGACTAGTGTAGCTCGGACATTGTTGGCCGGTGTGGGCAAGTTGGACTGAAGGGCCTGTTTCCATGTGATTGTTAAGGACTTGGACACATGTTCCCGATGTTGGGGGGAGTCTAGAACCAGGGGCCACAGTTTAAGAATAAGGAGTAAGCCAGTTAGAACAGAGACGAGGACACACTTTTTCTCCCTGAGAGTTGTGAGTCTGTGGAATTCTCTGCTTCAGATTCAGATTCAGATTCAGATTCAATTTAATTGTCATTGTCAGTGTACAGTACAGAGACAACGAAATGCATTACAGAGACATCGAAATGGGCAGTGGAGGCAGGTTCTCTGGATGCTTTCAAGAGAGCGCTAGATAGGGCTCTTAAAGATAGTGGAGTCAGGGGATATGGGGAGAAGGCAAGGAACGGGGTACTGATTGGGGATGATCAGCCATGATCACATTGAATGGCGGTGCTGGCTCGAAGGGCCGAATGGCCTACTCCTGCACCTGTTGTCTATTGTCACACTGTATCACTCTTTGACAAAGAGCAGGAGTAACGCAGTGGGACAGACAGCATCTCTGGAGGACATGGATTAAAGGGATCGGGGCCAAACGCAGGCAGGTGGGACTAGTGTAGATGGGGCATGTTGGCCGGTGTGGGTGCATTTGTGTGCTGTGTGACTCTGTGAGACCCTGCCTTGCTGGAATGTGGAGTATTTCTGGGAGGTCCAGTGGTGGCTGGTGGTGCAGGCACGCCCCTGGGATGTGTGATTGGGGGGGTGGGGGGGGGGTGAGTGGCGGGGGTTTTCCTGAGTGCTCATGTTTCAGGCAGGCCTCTGAGTCCCACCGCTGACTCACTGCTCTCTGTGAAACATAAACAGGCCTCGCCAGGAACAGGCGTCTGGCAAAGTCTCCCCTTGCCAGCGAGACTGAGAGGCAAAGTCTACGCATCAGAACGGGACATGTGGGAACAGCATTCGGCCATTCGGCCCATCAACTCTGTTCTGCCATTCAATCTTTAGACTTTAGAGACACAGAGCGGAAACAGGCCCAATAGGTCAAAGGTGATTGGAGCAGGATATCTGTAGAAGGTTCAAAAGCTCTCCCGTAGAAGGTAGGATGCACTTAACGGCAAGTGGCGAGTTTTTATGTCTTTCTATAGTCAATAGAGCTTTATTTCCCATATATTATAAGAACACAAGTGCTAGGAGCAGAATTAGGCCATTCGGCCCATCAAGTACGCCATTCAATCATGGCTGATCTATGTCTCCCTCCTAACCCCATTCTCCTGCCTTCTCCCCATCACCCCCGACACCCGTTCTAATCAAGTCCGTGCCCACTGAGTCCGCGCCAACCAGCGATCACCCCGTACACTAGTTCTATGCTAAGATTGTTAAGGGCTTGGACACGCTAGAGGCAGGAAACATGTTCCCGATGTTGGGGGAGTCCAGAAGCAGGGGTCACACAGTTTAAGAATAAGGGGTCGGCCATTTAGAACGGAGACGAGGAAACACTTTTCCTCACAGCGAGTGGTGAGCCTGTGGAATTCTCTGCCTCAGAGGGCGGTGGAGGCCGGTTCTCTGGATGCCTTCAAGAGAGAGCTAGATAGGGCTCTTAAAGATAGCGGAGTCGGGGGATATGGGGAGAAGGCAGGAACGGGTTACTGGTTGGGGATGATCAGCCGTGATCACATTGAATGGCGGTGCTGGCTCGAAGGGCCGAATGGCCTAGTCCTGCACCTATTGTCTATTGTCTATGACGAGTATTTGCACACTAGCCACAGAACTACAATCACATATTACGATCGCCCCACACTCTTAAATCTCAACTCCAATCTATACACTGTAAACGGCTCGATTGTAATCATGTATTGTCTTTCCGATGACTGGATGGCACACAACAAAAGCTTTTCACTGTACCTCGGTACACATGACAATAAACTAGACTGGAACTGAACTGAACTCCTACACACTATAGACAGTTTACAATCTGCAGAGGGCCAATGAACCTACAAACCTGCACGTATTTGGAGTGTGGGATGAAACCGGAGCACCCGGAGAAAACCCATGCAGGTCACGGGGAGAAGTTACAAACTCCATATTGACAGTCTGGATCGAACCCGGGTCTCTGGCGCTGTGAGGCAGCAACTCTACTGCTGTGCCACCCAAGATATATTTTGCTCTCTCAACCCCATTCTCCTGCTTTCTCCCCGTGATCTTTGACGCCTTTCCTGTACTAGAATCTGTCAATATCTGCTTTAAAAATGCCCATTCAACACTGCCTGACCCGCTGAGTTGCTCCAGCACTTTGTGTTGTGATCAAAGTTCCACCACCTGCAGTTCCTTGTGTGTCTCCAATAATCAATAGTGGAAGGCCTAGATAGAGCGGATGTGGAGAGAACGTTTCCTCTCATGGGAGAGTCTAGGACCAGAGGGCACAGCATCAGAAATAAAAGGATGTACCTTTTGGGAAAGGAGATGAGGAGGAATTTCTTTAGCCAGAGGGTGGTGAATCTGTGGAATTCATTGCCACAGAAGGCTGTGGAGGCCAAGTCATTGGGTATTTTTCAAAGCAGAATTTGATAGGTTCTTGATTAGTGCAGGTGTCAGAGGTTATGGGGAGAAGGCTGGAGAGTGAATAGCATTCTTTATTAGCCAGGTCTGAAGAAGGGTCTCGACTCGAAACGTTGCCTATTTCCTTCGCTCCATAGATGCTGCCTCACCCGCTGAGTTACGCCAGCAATTTTGTCTACCTATAACTCTCAAAAGGTATAGTGTCTGTAGATGCCAGTTTGAACTGAAGATAGGCACAAAATGCTGGAGTAACTCAGCGGGACAGGCAGCGTGTTGTTTAAGAAGGAACAGCAGATGCTGGAAAATCGAAGGTAGACAAAAGTGCTGGAGAAACTCAGCGGGTGCAGCAGCATCTATGGAGCGAAGGAAATAGGCAACGTTTCGGGACGAAACCCTTCCGGGTTTCGACCCGAAACGTTGCCTATTTCCTTAAGGGTTTCGGCCCGAAACGTTACCTATTTCCTTCGCTCCATGGATGCTGCCTCACCCGCTGAGTTTCTCCAGCATTTTTGTCTACGTTTATTAGCCAAGTATGTTTTGCAACTTATGAGGAATTTGATTTGCCAACAGTCACACCAATAACAAGCAACAAAACACACAAAATACATTTTAACATCAACATCCACCACAGTGACTCCTCCACATTCCTCACTGTGATGGAAGGCCAAAAAAAAATGGGGGTGAGAGGGAGAGATAGATCAGACTTGATGGGCCAAATGGCCTTATTCTGCTCCAATCACATGATCTTAGGCACAGAAGGGGAATAGATGGAATAGATCGGGAATAGAGGAATAGATCGGGTAGATGCACAGAGTTTCTTGCCCAGAGTAGGGGAATCGAGGACCAGAGGACACAGGTTCAAGGTGAAGAATAGAATAGAATAGTTTCTTTATTGTCATTGTAACATGGGCCATGTACAACGAAATTTAAAATGTCAGCCAGTCAGTGCAGCATTCAAACATTTCTAAAGCTAACGAAACATCCACGATAAAATAATAAAGATAAGCAATAAATAAAAAACACAGACAAAGCACGCATACACACCCAACCCTCCATCCTTCTGTCGATTTCACCGTTACCACAGTCCCTTAGTCTGTATCGCCCCTGCGTTCCTTGGCGGCCACATTTAGTGCTTTTATAGCAGTGGGGTAAAAACTGTTTTGTAGTCTATTTGTCCTTGTCCTTGTGGATCTGTACCGTCTGCCTGACGGCAACAGTTCAAACAGGGAGTGTCCGGGGTGGGAGATGTCCTTTATTATATTCTGGGTTTTTTTGGTGCAGCGGGAACTGTGTAGGTCCTCCAAGGTAAGGAGAGGGCAGCCGACAATCCTCTGGGCGTTGTCAATGGCCCTCTGGAGCGCTTTCCTCTGAGCCACTGTGCAGCTGGTGTACCACACGCATACACAGTATGTTAGTATGCTCTCAATGGAGCACCGATAAAAGGACAGCAGCAGCCTCTGAGTGATGTTGTTCTTCCTGAGCACCCGCAGGAAGTGCAGTCTCTGCTGGACCTTTTTCAGCAGCGCAGTGGTGTTCACGCTCCACGTCAGGTCCTCCTCAATGTGGATTCCCAGGAAGCGGAAATCCGCCACCCTCTCTACACAGTCCCCTCTGATGGTCAGTGGTACCATGTCCGTTTTGTTTTTCCTGAAGTCTATTATTACCTCCTTCGTCTTTGAGGTGTTGAGGAGCAGGTTATTTTCTTCGCACCACCCTGTCAGCTGCTCCACCTCATCCCGGTAGGCGTACTCGTCCCCCGCGGAGATGAGTCCCACCACTGTAGTGTCATCCGCAAATTTGACAATGGTGTTGCTGTGGTGGACTGGGGTGCAGTCATGCGTGTAGATGGTGTAGAGCAGGGGGCTCAGTACACAGCCCTGTGGAGAGCCGGTACTGAGGCTGAGGGCCGTGGATGTGTGATGGCCCACTCTGACTCTCTGGCTTCGACCCGACAGGAAGCTATTTATCCACGTACAGGTGGAGTGTGGAAGTCCCAAGTCCCCCAGTTTGTCCACCAGTTTGTGGGGAAGGATAGTATTAAAAGCAGAGCTGTAGTCCACAAAGAGCATCCGCACGTAGCTCCCCCGCTGCTCCAGGTGAGACAGTGCAGCATGGAGAGCTGTGGCTACAGCGTCCTCTGTGGATCTATTCGCTCTGTACGCAAACTGGTGGGGGTCAAAGCTTCGGGGCAGAAGTGATGTGATGTGACCCCGGACCAGTTTTTCAAAACACTTCATCACCACTGGTGTGAGTGCGACTGGCCGGTAGTCGTTGAGGCTGGAGATGTTGTTTTTTTTGGGCAAGGGGACTATGGTGGAGGATTTCAGACAGGGTGGAACAGTGGACTGGGCCAGAGACTGGTTAAAAATCCTCGTCCAGACTCCAGCCAGCTGGTCTGCGCAGTCCTTCAACACGCGTCCAGAGACGCCGTCCGGACCAGTAGCCTTCCTTGGATTGATGGCCCGCAGGGGAAAAGGTTTAATAGGAATTTGAGGGGGTAACTTTTTCACACAGAGGGTGGTGGGTGTATGGAACGAGCTGCCGGAGGAGGTAGTTGAGGCTGGGACTATCCCAACGTTTCAGAAAGAGACGTTTCAGACAGGTACAAGGATAGGACAGGTTTGGAGGGAGAAAACTTTGCAAAATATATTTGTCCTTTTCACGCGGTTAGATGCCTTTGCTGCAGACCACGTGGGTAACCGTGTAAAATATGCATCACCCTAGGCCAAATGTGGTCGCTGGTGTGAATATTTTAATTAGCATTTCATTTTGGAAAATGTCATGCACCTCACTTTGAAGAAAGCAAATTAATATTTTTTTCGCAATCGCTGTTCTTGGCGTTTGCACACGGAATTTGACAACATTTGCTGCTAGGTTGGTTTGTGAAGGGGCCTGCTGTGTGTGTGTGTGTGTGTCTGTGTGTGTGTGTGTGTGTGTGTGTGTGTGTGTGTGTGTGTGTGTGTGTGTGTGTGTGTGTGTGTGTGTGTGTGTGTGTGTGTCTGTCTGTCTGTGTTTGTGTCTGTCTTTATGTGTATGTGTCTCTGTCAATGTGTCTTTGTGTGTCTATGTCTCTGTGCGTGTCTATTTCCGTGTGTGTGTGTGTGTCTCTGTGCATGTGTGTGCCTGTGTGTGTGTATGCATGTGTATATGTCTGTGTGTGCGCATGTGTCTGCCTGTGTGTGTGCCTCTGTGCCTGTGTGTGTGTGCATGTGTATATGTCTGTGTGTACGCCTCTGTGTGTATGGGCGGCTGTGTGTGGGTTGTCTGTTCTGTGTGTAAGTGTGTGTGAGCGTGCATGTGTGTGTCTGTGTGTGCGCGTGCGTGCATGACTCTGTGTGTGTCTATCTGTGAGTGTGTGTTTCTGTGTGTGTGTGTTCCTGTGCGTGAAGTTTTGTGTGTGTGTGTGTGTGTGTGTGTGTGTGCCTGCCTGCGTGTGTTTGCTTACAGTACACAGGCTGCATAGAACCTGGCTCTATTTACTTAACAAATGACAGCCAGATTTTCAATTGGGTTTTTTTTTTAACAAGAAGGAAGTGTTGGTGGAAAGGGTTACTGGGTGTATAACACCTGACAAAGCTGGTGTCCCGAGTAACAGGCTGCCTGCGTGTGATACCAGGCTGTTCAAGAATCCTGGGCTGAGTAACTCAGCTTGTGTTACCTCTCGAAGCCGCCTACTCACACACGTCTGAAGAAGGGTCTCGACCCGAAACATCACCCATTCCTTCTCTCCAGAAATGCTGCTGCCTGTCCCGCTGAGTTACTCCAGCATTTCATGTATGTCCGTTCAAACATAGAAAGACCGAAAATAGGTGCAGGAGTAGGCCATTCGGCCCTTTGAGCCAGCACCGCCATTCAATATGATCATGGCTGATCATCCAAAATCAGTACCCCGTTCCTGCTTTCTCCTCATGCCCCTTGATTCCGTTAGTCCTAAGAGCAAAATCTAAAGGGGCCTGTCCCACATGGGCGACCTAATCCGTGAGTTCTGGCGAGTTTGCCCTCGACTCATACTCGCAGCATGGTCGACACAAGGTTGTAGGAGGTCTTGGTAACTCTCCTTCACGCTCGAGAGTGGTCTCCGTGTACTGGAGGCCTCAGCTAGGTCGCGGCCTATTTTTCAACATGTTGAAAAATGCCCGCGAGTAAAAAAAAGTCGCCATGGAAAAAAATCGATACTTTTGTTACTCGTAGGTTTAGTCGTAGTAGGTCGGCATGTTAGTCGTAGCTAATCAAGGGTAGTCGAAGGTAGTCTTCATCACAGTCGAAGGAGATCGAAGGAGGTCATCTTCACTCTCCACTATTCGGTGTCCAATTTTCCCGAAGTTAATTGAAGTTGGTCTTCAACATGGTTGAAGCTGGTCTTCAACATGGTTGAAGGAAGTCTTCAACATGGTTGAAGGAGGTCTTCAACATGTCATTTTTTCAAACTCTTCTAAACTCGCCAATTAGGTCGCCCAAGTGGGACAGCCCCTTAACTCTCTTTTGAACACTAGTTTGTGCTATCCCACTTTCTTATCCACTCCCTACACAGTAGGGGCGATTAACAGAGGGCTGATTAACCTACAAACGTGCACTCATTAGGGCTTGATTGATTGATTGAAAGATAGAGCATAGAGGCGATTCATACAGCCACAGGCAGAACGTGCAAACACCACATGGCCAGCACCCGAGGTCAGGATCGAACCAGGTCTCTAAGACCAGCCAACATTTCCCTAACCACCAGATTCATAGAAACATAGAAATTAGGTGCAGGAGTAGAGGCCATTCGGCCCTTCGAGCCTGCACCACCATTCAATATGATCATGGCTGATCATCCAACTCAGTATCCCGTACCTGCCTTCTCTCCATACCCCCTGATCCCCTTAGCCACAAGGGCCACATCTAACTCCCTCTTAAATATAGCCAATGAACTGGCCTCAACTACCCTCTGTGGCAGAGAGTTCCAGAGATTCACCCCTCTCTGTGTGAAAAAAGTTCTTCTCATCTCGGTTTTAAAGGATTTCCCCCTTATCCTTAAGCTGTGACCCCTTGTCCTGGACTTCCCCAACATCAGGAACAATCTTCCTGCATCTAGCCTGTCCAACCCCTTAAGAATTTTGTAAGTTTCCATAAGATCTCCTCTCAATCTTCTAAATTCTAGAGAGTATAAACCAAGTCTATCCAGTCTTTCTTCATCAGATTCCCAGACCACCAGATTCCCTGACCTAACATGTTTGTAGTTTGGTTATTTTAATGTCACGCGTATCGGAGGTACAGTGAAAAGCTTTTGTGTTGCCTGCTATCCAGTCAGCGGAAAGAGTGGACAATGCTTACTATCAAGCAGCCCACAGTGTACCGATACAGGACAAAGGGAATAACCTTGTTTGTGCAGTTTCGATATTGACTGTAAACGGATCAAAGCTGATCTACTGAAGAAAGAGATTGGGTCGGCACGGTGGCGCAGCGGTAGAGTTGCTGCCTGACAGCGCCAGAGGGTGCGCTGGGTTCAATCCTGACGACGGGCGCTGTCTGTACGGAGTTTGCACGTTCTCCCCGTGACCTGCGTGGGTTTTCTCCGAGATCTTCGGTTTCCTCCCGCACTCCAAAGACGTGCAGGTTTGCAGGATGCTGGAGAAACTCAGTGGGTGCAGCAGCATCTATGGTGCGAAGGAAATAGGCAACGTTTCGGGCCGAAACCCTTCTTCAGACTGATCGGGGGCGGGGGTGGGTGGGGACAAGAAAGGGAAAAGGAAAAGGAGGAGTAGCCAGAAGGCTGGCAAGCGGAGGTTGGGCGATCGTTTCGCCGAACACCTCTGCTCGGTCCGCAATAACCAAGCTGACCTCCCGGTGGCTCAGCACTTCAACTCCCCTAAACTCCGCCTCCGACCTCTCTGTCCTGGGTCTCCTCCATGGCCACAGCGAGCAGCACCGGAAATTGGAGGAACAGCACCTCATATTCCGTTTGGGGAGTCTGCACCCCGGGGGCATGAGAGAACTCCCAACAAATCCTCCCCTTCCTCACGAGTGTAATCCCCCCATGGTAAATCCTCCTTTTGGAATTTCTTGTATAGAAACATAGAAACATCAGACTGAAGAAGGGTTTCGGCCAGAAAAGTTGCCTATTTCCTTCGCTCCATAGATGCTGCTGCACCCATCCAGCTTTTTTTGTGTAACCTTCGATTCTCCAGCATCTGCAGTTCCCTCATAAACACAGGTTTGCAGGATAACTGGCTTGGTATGAATGTAGAATTGTCCCTGGTGTGTGTGTGTGTGTGTGTGTCTAGGATAGGGTTAATGTGCGGGGATCGCTGGTCGGCGCGGACGCGGTGGGTCAAAGGGCCCGTTTCCGCGCTGTATCTCTAAACTAAACTACCAGGTCCTGGAACACTTTCTGGCCGGATGCACTGACATGTACACTGGTCTGCACGCTGAGAGGACTAAACAAATATTCTGCTCCACGAGTGTAAACATGGTAAACCTGGTTGGAACATCAGATATAGAAACATAGCAACATAGACAATAGGTGCAGGAGTAGAGGCCATTCGGCCCTTCGAGCCTGCACCGCCATTCAATATGATCATGGCTGATCATCCAACTCAGTATCCCATCCCTGCCTCCATACCCCCTGATCCCTTTAGCCACAAGGGCCACATCTAACTCCCTCTTAAATATAGCCAATGAACTGTGTGGCCTCAACTACCTTCTGTGGCAGAGAATTCCACAGATTCACCATTCTCTGTGTGAAAAATGTTTTTCTCATCTCGGTCCTAAAAGATTTCCCCCTTATCCTTAAACTGTGTGACCCCTTGTTCTGGACTTCCCCAACATCGGGAACAATCTTCCTGCATCTAGCCTGTCCAACCCCTTACGAATTTTGTAAGTTTCTATAAGATCTATAAAATTCTAGCGAGTACAAGCCGAGTCTATCCAGCCTTTCTTCATTTGAAAGTCCTGACATCCCAGGAATCAGTCTGGTGAACCTTCTCTGTGCTCCCTGTATGGCAAGAATGTCTTTCCTCAGATTAGGAGACCAAAACTGTACGCAATACTCCAGGTGTGGTCTCACCAAGACCCTGTACAACTGCAGTAGAACCTCCCTGCTCCTATACTCAAATCCTCTATGGCAAGAATGTCTTTCCTCAGATTAGGAGACCAAAACTGTACGCAATACTCCAGGTGTGGTCTCACCAAGACCCTGTACAACTGCAGTAGAACCTCCCTGCTCCTATACTCAAATCCTCTATGGCAAGAATGTCTTTCCTCAGATTAGGAGACCAAAACTGTACGCAATACTCCAGGTGTGGTCTCACCAAGACCCTGTACAACTGCAGTAGAACCTCCCTGCTCCTAGACTCAAATCTGAAGAGTGTTGTGCTCAGGGTAACAAGTCACCTTGCTTTGCTGGCGGTAAGAGGTGACTCTCCCTGCCAGACCCTGAGACCTGGTAAAGCAACGTTTTCCGTCTCTGTTTCCACAGTTGCTGCTCAATCTGCAGCTGTTTTCTGGGATAGGCACAAAATGCTGTAGCAACTCAGCGGGACATAAGCATACAGGTACAGCAGGCAGTGAAGAAAGCGAATGGCATGTTGGCCTTTATAACAAGAGGCATCAAATATAGGAGCAAAGAGGTCCTTCTGCAGTTGTACAGAGCCCTAGTGAGACCACACCTGGAGTATTGTGTGCAGTTTTGGTCCCCTAATTTGAGGAAGGGCATTCTTGCTATTGAGGGAGTGCAGAGTAGGTTTACAAGGTTAATTCCCGGGATGGCGGGACTGTCATATGCTGAGAGAATGGTTTTGTACACTGGAGTTTAGAAGGATGAGAGGGGATCTCATTGAAACATATAAGATTGTTAAGGGTTTGGACACGCTAGAGGCAGGAAACATGTTCCCGATGTTGGGGGAGTCCAGAACCAGGGACCACACACAGTTTAAGAATGAGGAGTAAGAAATTTAGAACGGAGACGAGGAAACATTTTTTCGCACAGAGAGTGGTGAGTCTGTGGGACAATTAAATTCTTACTTGGAGCAGCACAACAGAATGTTTGAACATGGAATACAGGAAAAACACGACCATTCAATCTGTGGAATTCTCTGCCTCAGAGGGCGGTGGAGGCCGGTTCTCTGGATGCTTTCATGAGAGAGCTAGACAGGGCTCTTAAAGATAGCGGAGTCAGGGGATATGGGGAGAAGGCAGGAACGGGGTATTGATTGTATTTTTTTTTTGTATTCAAATTTATTGTCATTGTCTCAATTTGAGACAACGAAATGAATTTCCCTTACAGGCAGTATCATAAAAAAAATCACAAAAAAAATAAAAATAAATAATAATAATAATAATAATAAATAAATAATAAAACATATTAAAAATAATATTAATAAAAATAACTGATTGGGGATGATCAGCCATGATCACATTGAATGGCGGTGCTGGCTCGAAGGGCCGAGTGGCCAACTCCTGCACCTATTGTTGTCCACAAACGGTGAACTCCAACCAGTCTAACAGCCCGTTTTTGCTCTTTTCTTTCAGACGTTTGCTGGAGGTGCCCTGCTACGGAGACATGAAAGAGAAGAGGCTAGCTGGTCATTGGTAGGCTGCAGCCCCTGTACTATGGACATCCTTCAGATGTCTTCTCCAACTGAAGAGGTCAGTCTCTGCTGATGTTGTCGCCACTGCCAAGCCACACAGAAGCTAACCTGAGATCTGCGGAGCTCGGTCTGAGCAGTCGGTGATTCCTGACGGGGACATCTCCAAACTTTCACGCGCCTCTCTGCGCTTTTTCACTTTTGACCTTCCCCAGGACCAAAAATAAAAAAAATGACTAACAACGCCTCGGGCCACCACCCCGGCAACTCGGTAGCCGAGGGCAACCATGAGGGCGAGTTCGGCTGCTCGGTGGCAGATCTGCGAATCCTCATGGAGCTGCGATCTGGAGAAGCGGTCGCCAAAATCCACGAAACCTACGGCGATGTACACGACATCTGTAGAAGATTGAAAACTTCCCCAATAGAAGGTAGGCTTCACCTGACTGTGGCAAGGTTCAACCTTTGTGTCTTCAATAGTCAATAGTGCCTTTGTCATTGAAAGTAGGCAATAGTGCCTTTGTCATTGAAAGTAGGCATGCAGGTGCAGCAGGCAGTGAAGAAAGCCAATGCTATGTTAGCATTCATAGCAAAAGGATTTGAGTCTAGGAGCAGGGAGGTTCTATTGCAGTTGTACAGGGTCTTGGTGAGACCACACCTGGAGTATTGCGTACAGTTTTGGTCTCCAAATCTGAGGAAGGACATTCATAGCAAAAGGATTTGAGTCTAGGAGCAGGGAGGTTCTATTGCAGTTGTACAGGGTCTTGGTGAGACCACACCTGGAGTATTGCGTACAGTTTTGGTCTCCTAATCTGAGGAAAGACATTCTTCATAGCAAAAGGATTTGAGTCTAGGAGCAGGGAGGTTCTACTGCAGTTGTACAGGGTCTTGGTGAGACCACACCTGGAGTATTGCGTACAGTTTTGGTCTCCTAATCTGAGAAAAGACATTCTTGCCATAGAGGGGGTACAGAGAAGGTTCACCAGACTGATTCCTGGGATGTCAGGACTTTCATATGAAGAAAGACTGGATAGACTTGGTTTGTACTCGCTAGAATTTAGAAGATTGAGGGGGGATCTTATAGAAACTTACAAAATTCTTAAGGGGTTGGACAGGTTAGATGCAGGAAGATTGTTCCCGATGTTGGGGAAGTCCAGGACAAGGGGTCACAGTTTAAGGATAAGGGGGAAATCTTTTAGGACTGAGATGAGAAAAACATTTTTCACACAGAGAGTGGTGAACCTGTGGAATTCTCTGCCACAGAAGGTATTTGAGGCCAGTTCATTGGCTATATTTAAGAGGGGGTTAGATGTGGCCCTTGTGGCTAAAGGGATCAGGGGGTATGGAGAGAAGGCAGGTATGGGATACTGAGTTGGATGATCAGCCATGATCATATTGAATGGCGAATGGTGCAGGCTCGAAGGGCCGAATGGCCTCTACTCCTGCACCTATTTTCTATGTTTCTATGAAAGCTAGGGCATAGGAAATAGGTAACGTTTCGGGCCGAACCCCTTCGGGATTCGGCCCGAAACGTTGCCTATTTCCTTCGCTCCATAGCTACTGCTGCACTACTGAGTTGGATGATCAGCCATGATCATATTGAATGGCGGTGCAGGCTCGAAGGGCCGAATGGCCTCTACTCCTGCACCTATTGTCTATGTTTCTATGTTACTTACTTACCACGAGTTTGATTTTTATTTTAATTCGGGAGAGCTCTTGGGTAAACTCGCCTCATGGAACAGGCCCTTTACCTTATTTTCCTGCCTTCTCCCCATAATCTCTGACACGCGCACATATGTAACTGCACTGGGTGGCAGGGGTTCTGGGGAGAAGGCAGGAGAATGGGGTTTGGAGGGAGAGATAGATCAGCCACGATTGAATGGCGGAGTAGACTAGATGGGCCGAATGGCCTAATTCTGCTCCTATCACTTTTGATCTTATGAATTAAATTTAGTTTGTTGTTACGTGAAAAGCTTTTTGTTGCGTGCTAACCTGTCAGCGGAAAGAACTCGAGAAGAACATCACCCATCCATTTTCTCCATGGACGTTGCCTGGCCAGTGGCAAAACAGTAGAGTTACTACCTCAGTGCCGGAGACCCGGGTTCGTCCTGACCTCAGGTGCTGTCTGTACGGAGTTTGCACGTTCTCCCTGGGTTTCCTCCCACACTCCAAAGACGTGCAGGTTTGTAGGTTAATTGGCTTCTGCACAATGTTAATTGTGTGCAGGAAGGTGCTAGTATGCGGGGTGATCACTGGTCGGCACGGACTCGATGGGCCGAAGGGCCTGTTTCCAGACTGTAAAGTTTAGAGACTTACACCAGCACTGTGTGTCCTTCCCAGATTCTTCAGTAGACTTGCTCTTCAAAATCACTCGGGATAAACCACTCTGTGTAGTTGCTTCTGGAGTTAGGAGTTCTCCCATCCTTTGAAAAAAAACCGTCTCAATATTTAACTGTTCTTTATCGGGCTTGCTCCCTGCCAATTCTTTCAGGTGAACTTTTAATAACTTTTCCAACACTGCTTAAGGCACAAGCCAAGTGTACATACAGTGTTTGGATAAAGTTATAATAGACAGGTCTCCCAGGACTTGTTTCACGGTGTGATGAGGTGGTGTCTGTATTTACGCCTCAGGCAACGAGAATGGAGACTACACCACAATCTATTCTTGTGAATCTGTGGAATTCTCTGCCACAGAAGGCAGTGGAGGCCAATTCACTGGATGTTTTCAAGAGAGAGTTAGATTTAGCTCTTAGGGCTAACGGCATCAAGGGATATGGGGAGAAAGCAGGAGTACTGATTGTGGATGATCAGCCATGATTATATTGAATGGTGGTGCTGGCTGGAAGGGCCGAATGGCCTACTCCTGCACCTATTGTCTATGTTTCTATGCACAAAGGACTTTAGTTTAGTTTATTACAAGAGTCAGGTGTCTAGTGTTGCCAGGACTAGAGGGTGTGAGCTGCAGGGAGAGGTTGAGCAGGCTGGGACTATTCCTTGGAGCGCAGGAGGATGAGGGGTGATCTTATAGAGGTGTACAAAATCATGAGAGGAATAGATCGGGAAAAACGCACAGAGTCTCTTGCCCAGAGTAGGGGAATCGAGGACCAGAGGACACAGGTTCAAGGTGAAGGGGAAAAGATTTAATAGGAATCTGAGGGGGAACTTTTTCACACAAAAGTGGTGGGTGTATGGAACGAGCTGCCAGAGGAGGTAGTTGAGGCTGGGACTATCCCAACGTTTAAGAAACAGTTGGACAGGTGCATGGATAGGACAGGTTTGGAGGGATATGGGCCAAATGCAGGCAGGTGGGACTAGTGTAGCTGGGACATGTTGGCCGGTGTGGGCAAGTTGGGCCGAAGGGCCTGTTTCCATGCTGTATCACTCTGTGACATCAAGTGGGTGTCACGGTGGCACAGCGGTAGAGTTGCTACCTCACGGCGCCACAGACCCAGGTTCGATCCTGACTACGGGTGCTGTCTGTACGGAGTTTGTACGTTCTCCCCGTGACCGAGTGGGGTTTCTCCTGTTTCCTCCCACACTCCACAAAGACGTGCAGGTTTGAAGGTTAATTGGCTTCGGTAAATTCATGTAAAATTGTCCCTGGCGTGTGTGGGATGGTGCTAGTGCGCGGGGATCGCTGGTCGGCACGGACTCGGTGGGCCGAAGGGCCTGTTTCTGCGCTGTATCTCTAAAGTCTGAAGTCTGAAAATCTAATTGCATTTTGCTTACGACAAATGGTCGATATGCAAAGTGTATTAAAGGTGAAGATTTGAGTGCGTCTAGCAAATTTGATGAAGTGTGCGTGTGTCTTTAATGTGGTGGGTGAGTTCCACCTTGCAGCTGAGGCGTGTGTGTGCGTTCACATGAATGGAAATCTTGACTTTAAAAAAAAAAAAAAAATCTGGTCTGCTGCCAATCTAGCAGTGAATCTGCAGTTTAGCGACAGGCTTTGCTTGCGGCTAATTTTACCTGTACAGAGACAAGGCCCGTCAGATGCTGGAGCCTTGAGCAAAAACCAAACTGCGGCTTGGTTACATCAGTGGTCGGATCTGCCTTCGGATTCAGATTCAATTTTTTTAATTTCAATTTTAATTGTCATTGTCAGTGTACAGTACAGAGACAACGAAATGCATTAGACAACGAAATGCCAATTTCGCAAACTCTGAGCACGCTTTTACCGTGATGAAATATTGAACAAAGTCGATGGAATACGGCACTGGGCTTGTGCTCGCACGGTGGCGTTTAGAAGGATGAGTGGGGGGGACCTCGTTGAAACTTGCCGAACAGTGAAAGGCCTGGATAGAGTGGATGTGGAGAGGATGTTTCCACTAGTGGGAGAGTCGAGGACTAGAGGTCACAGCCTTGGAATTAAAGGACGTTCCTTCCGAGACACAGCGCGGAAACGACCCCCAAAAGGTCATAAGTGATAGGATTAGGCCATTCGGCCCATTGTCTACACCATTCGCTCACGGCTGATCTATCTCTCCCTCCAAACCCCATTCTCCTGCCTTCTCCCCATAACCCCTGACACCCGTGCTAACCGGGTCCGCGCCCACCGAGTCCGCGCCTACCAGCGATCACCCCGTACACTAGTTCTATGCCAGATGACGCCCAATCCAGGCGAGTATTTGCGCGCTGGCCACAGAAACAGATCTACAATCACATATTACAATCGCCCCACAGTACAAGGTATAGGTGACGTTTCGGGTCGAGACCCTTAAGGGTGAGGCAGCATCTATGGAACAAAGGAATAGGTGACGTTTCAGGACGAGACCCTTAAGGGTGAGGCGGCATCTATGGAGCGAAGGAATAGGTGACGTTTCAGGACGAGACCCTTAAGGGTGAGGCGGCATCTATGGAGCGAAGGAATAGGTGACGTTTCGGGTCGAGACCCTTAAGGGTGAGGCAGCATCTATGGAGCGAAGGAATAGGTGACGTTTCGGGTCGAGACCCTTCTTCAGACTTTGAGAGTTATTTTTTTGTTTTGTTTAGTTTATAGAGTCATAGAGTGATACAGTGTGTAAACAGGCCCTTCGGCCCAACTTGCCCACACCGGCCAACATGCCCCAGCTACACTAGTCCCACCTGCCCGCGTTTGGTCCATATCCCTCCAAACCTGTCCTATCCATGTACCTGTCTAACTGTTTCTTAAATGTTGGGATAGTCCCAGCCTCAACTACCTCCTCTGGCAGCTCGTTCCATACACCCACCACCCTCTGTGTGAAAAAGTTACCCCTCAGATTCCTATTAAATCTTTTTTAAACTTATGAACTCATGTTTCAGAAGGAACTGCAGATGCTGCAAAATTGTATTGTATTGTATTGTATTGTATTGTATTCAAATTTATTGTCATTGTCTCAATTAGAGACAACGAAATGAATTTCCCTTTACAGTCAGTATCATTAAAATAAATAAATAATAAATATTAAAACATATTAAAAAAATAAAATAGAAATTAAAAAAAAAAAAGCACAAACACAGAAAGTCCACGACACAACACAACACAGTGGCACCAAGGTGAGGAAGGCACCATAGTCCAGCCAGCCTCCCCTCCGATCTTCCCAGATGTTCATCCGTATCCATTTTTGTCCACCATCGATTTTTCCAGCATCTGCAGTTCCTTCTTAAACATTAATGTTTAAACACATGGCACTCCCCAATTTCACAAATCTCTCTCCCCCACCCTTGCCACTCATGTAGGCCGCTGTCGTGGAATTCCTTCCCTTATGTTGAGGGGCGTATACACCACACCCTGCCGTGTCTGGCTGCAGCGAGAATCAGGCTGCTTGTACTGCCACTAAAATTAGCAGAGTGGTCATCTCCTCTTCATGGCCCGAGCAGTGGGAGTAACAGTAATGCGAGGGTAACCTTTACAGTGGCCGGATGTGTTTATCTGGTGTCGAGTTTCAGCAGCAGCAGCAGCTCTGCCCTGACCCTGCCCTGACTCGGAAGGCAAATCAGATACTCTGCAAAACCGCAGCCGAGGGTGGCACGGTGGCGCAGCGGTAGATTCGCTGCCTCACAGCGCCAGACACTCGGATTCCAACCTGACCACGGGCGCACGCCTGCACGGAGAGTTTGTGAGCGTTCTGCGTGGGTTTTCTCAGAAATCTCCGTTTTCCTCCCACACTCCAAAGACGTCCAGGCTTGCAGGCTTGGTGTGATTGTAAAACTGTCCCCTGTGTGTGTGTGTGTGTGTGTGTGTGTGTGTGTGTGTGTGTGTGTGTGTGTGTGTGTGTGTGTGTGTGTGTGTGTGTGTGTGTGTGTGGTGTGTGTGTGTGTGTGTGTGTGTGTGTGTGTGTGTGTGTGTGTGTGTGTGTGTGTGTGTGTGTGTGTGTGTGTGTGTGTGTGTGTGTGTGTGTGTGTGTGTGGTAGTGTTAGGGTGCGGGGATCGCTGGTCGGCAGGGACGCAGTGGGCCGAATGGCCGGTTTCGGCGCTGTGTATCTCTACACTACACTAAACCACAGTCAATAATAATGTTCTCATTAATAACTGGAATAATGCAGACAAGCAGCTGTGTCATTGATTAGGCGTGGATACACACACACGAGAAAGATTCAGAGCTGCAATCAATCCTTTCACTCCTCCACGTTATTTTACGCGGCAGGTGGCCATTCAGCCCATCATGTCTATACTGGTATTTATGCCATCCCATTTCTTCACTAGCGTTCCCTGCCTTGTAATCGCAGTGGCCGGGTCTGGTCGATACACATTTGGGGGGCAATTCACAGAGGGCCCGTTAACCTACAAACCTGCACGTCTGTGGAGTGTGCGGGGAAACCCACGCAATCACAGGGGGGAACGTGCAAACTCCGCACGGGCAGCACCCGAGGTCAGGATCGAACCTGGGTCTCTGGCGCTGAGAGGCAGCAGCTCTACCCGCTGCGCCACCGTGCCGGCTACAGATGAGGAGTAGTATAAACAGCGAGGCATGTTTTGGATCAGTGAGCATTTGCCCTGGTACATGTGTCTCCCACGACAGCCAATTTGTAATGGAGAAAAACAAAAGGTGCCGGAGTAACTCAGTGGGTCAGGCAGCATCTGTGGAGAACATGGATAGGTGACGTTTTGGATCGGGAACCCTTCTTCAGATTGTCTGAAGGGTCGCAACCCAAAAAGCCACCTATCCATTTTGGGGCAATTCACAAAGGCCAATTAACCTACAAACCCATAATTGCCATCCAGCCCATTACTCCAGCACTCTGTGAAACGTCAGCTATCCATGTTCTCCACAGATGCTGCATGACCCATTGAGTTACTCCAGCACTCTGTGAAACGTCACCTATCCATGTTCTCCACAGATGCTGCCTGACCCGCTGAGTTACTCCAGCACTCTGTGAAACGTCACCTATCCATGTTCTCCACAGATGCTGCCTGACCCGCTGAGTTACTCCAGCACTCTGTGTCTATATTTGGTATAAATCAGCATCTGCAGACTCTTGTTTCTGCTCTGTAATCGTCACATTGCTGCATTGGGATAGACTTTCATTGTGTCAGGGGTTATGGGGAGAAGGCAGGAAAATGGGGTTAGGAAGGAGAGATAGATCAGACATGATTGAATGGCAGAGTAGACTTGATGGGCCGAATGGCCTAATTCTGCCCCTATCGCTTATTAAGACCTTATGAATATTGTGATGAAGAGAGTTTGTTCTGGAATTAAACTTCAGACTTTGCACAAACTTCCCAATCAGTCTCAGCCACTTCCTCTTGAGAAGGGCAGACATTTCCTGTGTAGTTACGTACGACAAGTAAACTATTGCAGATGCTGAGCTCCCGAGATAAAACAGACAATGCCCAGGCAGCATCTTTGGGGAGAGGAAGTGTGGTTCAATGAGTTGGTTTGTTTAAAGGTCACCGAGCTAAAACTGCCCTGAGATTACTTCATCCACAGCAGCTGCCTGGACCTGAACGTCCAGCCAAGGAAACTCTCCCCCTCTCAGTCTTACCTTAATTCAGCTTATTGTCACGTTTAGTTTAGCGGAAACAGGCCCCCGACGGCCCACCGAGTCCCGCGCCGACCAGCGATCCCCGGGGGACAATTTACAATTAACCTACAATCCCGCACGTCTTTGGAGTGTGGGAGGAATCTCCAAGGATCTCGGAGAAAAAAAACCCACGCAGGTCACGGGGAAGAACGTACAAACTCCGTACAGACAGCGCCCGTAGCCTGGAATCGAACCTGGGTCCCTGACGCTGTGAGGCAGTTAGACAGGTACAACCTACACCATCCTGGTGACAACGCACGGCAGCACCTACATCAGGAGAAAACAAGCTACAACAAGCCCACGGGTCACCGACTGTCACCGAAAATGTTTGAACATTTCAAAATTCAGCGGCGACCAGAAAGACACGACGACTCTTTGGGCAAGTGAGGAGACATAGAAACATAGAAATTAGGTGCAGGAGTAGGCCATTCGGCCCTTCGAGCCTGCACCGCCATTTAATATGATCATGGCTGATCATCCAACTCAGTAGTGCAGCAGTAGCTATGGAGCGAAGGAAATAGGCAACGTTTCGGGCCGAATCCCGAAGGGGTTCGGCCCGAAACGTTACCTATTTCCTATGCCCTAGCTTTCATAGAAACATAGACATTAGGTGCAGGAGTAGAGGCCATTCGGCCCTTCGAGCCTGCACCGCCATTTAATATGATCATGGCTGATCATCCAACTCAGTATCCCGTACCTGCCTTCTCTCCATACCCCCTGATCCCCTTGGCCACAAGGGCCACATCTAACTCCCTCTTAAATATAGCCAATGAACTGTGGCCTCGACTACCCTCTGTGGCAGAGAGTTCCAGAGATTCACCACTCTCTGTGTGAAAAACGTTCTCCTCGTCTCGGTTTTAAAGGATTTCCCCCTTATCCTTAAGCTGTGACCCCTTGTCCTGGACTTCCCCAACATCGGGAACAACTCACGACCGTACAGGCAACACCCCGGCAACAGCCTAGTTACCGACAGTCGCTTAAAAAAATCGCCTAAATGGTGGAACTGGCTCTTTACAATGTATAGCTAGTAGAGAGAACATGGTTCAGGGGGGCCTGTTTCCACACTGTAACTCAACTCTAAAAGTACAGTGCCCTCCGTAATGTTTGGGACAAAGACCCATCGTTTATTTATTTGCCTCTGTACTCCACAATTTGAGATTTGTAATAGAAAAAAAATCACATGTGGTTAAAGTGCACATTGTCAGATTTTAATAAAGGCCATTTTTATACATTTTGCTTTCACCATGTAGAAATTACAGCAGTGTATATACATAGCCCCCCCCATTTCAGGGCGCCATAATGTTTGGGACACAGCAATGTCATGTAAATGAAAGTAGCCATGTTTAGTATTTTGTTGCATATCCTTTGCATGCAATGACTGCTTGAAGTCTGTGATTCATGGACATCACCAGTTGCTGGGGTGTCTTCTCTGGTGATGCTCTGCCAGGCCTGGATTGCAGCCATCTTTAGCTGATGCTTGTTTTGGGGGCTAGTCCCCTTCAGTTTTCTCTTCAGCATATAAAAGGCATGCTCAGTTGGGTTCAGATCGGGTGATTGACTTGGCCACTCAAGAATTGTCCATTTTTTAGCTTTGAAAAACTCCTTTGTTGCTTTAGCAGTATGTTTGGGATCATTGTCTTGCTGTAGAATGAACTGCCGGCCAATGCGTTTTGAGGCATTTGTTTGACCTTGAGCAGATAGGATGTGTCTATATACTTCAGAATTCATTATGCTACTACCATCAGCAGTTGTATCATCAATGAAGATAAGTGAGGCAGTACCTTAAGCAGCCATACATGCCCAGGCCATAACACCCCCACCACCTTGTTTCACAGATGAGGCGGTATGCTTTGGATCTTGAGCAGTTCCTTCTCTCCTCCATACTTTGCTCTTGCCATCACTCTGATATAAGTTAATCTTTGTCTCATCTGTCCACAAGACCTTTTTCCACAACTGTAGTTGCTCTTTTAAATACTTCTTGACAAACTGTAACCTGGCCGTCCTATTCTTGCAGCTAACCAGTGGTTTGCATCTTGCAGTGTAGCCTCTGTATTTCTGTTCATGAAGTCTTCTGCGGACAGTGGTCATTGACAAATCCACACCTGACTCCTGAAGAGTGTTTCTGATCTGTCGGACAGGTGTTTGGGGATTTTTCTTTATTCCAAGAGAGAATTATTCTGTCATCAGCTGTGGAGGTCTTCCTTGGTCTGCCAGTCCCTTTGCGATTAGTAAGCTCACCAGTGCTCCATTTCATCTTAATGATGTTCCAAACAGCTGATTTTGGTTAGCCTAAGGTTTGGCTGATGTCTCTAACAGTTTTATTCTTGTTTCTCAGTCTCATAATGGCTTCTTTGACTTTCATTGGCACGACTTTGGCCCTCATGTTGATAAACAGCAATAAAAGTTTCCATAGATGATGGAAAAACTGGAGGAAAGACTAGGTGCTGAGAGCTCTCTTATACCTGCATTAAGGGGGCAATTAAACACACCTGAGCAATTACAAACACCTGTGAAGCCATGTGTCCCAAACATTATGGTGCCCTGAAATGGGGGGGGGCTATGTATAAACACAGCTGTAATTTCTACATGGTGTAACCAAAATGTATAAAAATGATTTATTAAAATCTGACATTGTGCACTTTAACCACATGTGATTTTTTTTCTATTACAAATCTCAAACTGTGGAGTAGAGAGGCAAATAAATAAACGATGGGTCTTTGTCCCAAACATTATGGAGGGTATACACACAAGAGGTTTGGAGTTTTCCCTCGTTTAGATTCAGTCTCATCTGCTGCTTGAATATATACGTCATATGCACCCAGACACACTTGTTCCTGCTGTAAATAAATAATCGGGTAACCTGGTATGGAAAACCATTTGTCCTCAGAACAAAGTCTTGTTTTTGCGGCTGGCATGAGCGAGCAGAATTAACCCCCGAGTTGCCGACTCGTCCACTTCTGTATCTCTCTCATCCATATCATTTTAAGGATAAAGGGGGAAATCTTTTAGGACTGAGATGAGAAAAACATTTTTCACACAGAGAGTGGTGAATCTGCGGAATTCTCTGCCACAGAAGGTAGTTGAGGCCACACAGTTCGTTGGCTATATTTAAGAGGGAGTTAGATGTGGCCCTTGTGGCTAAAGGGGATCAGGGGGTATGGAGAGAAGGCAGGGACGGGATACTGAGTTGGATGATCAGCCAAGATCATATTGAATAGCAGTGCAGGCTCGAAGGGCCGAATGGCCTACTCCTGCACCTATTTTCTATGTTTCTATGAAAGCTAGGGCATAGGAAATAGGTAACGTTTCGGGCCGAACCCCTTCGGGATTCGGCCCGAAACGTTGCCTATTTCCTTCGCTCCATAGCTACTGCTGCACTACTGAGTTGGATGATCAGCCATGATAATATTGAATGGGGAATGGTGCAGGCTCGAAGGGCCGAATGGCCTCTACTCCTGCACCTATTGTCTATGTTTCTATGATTCCTTAGCCAAGATTCTGCCTGTCTATCTATGTACTGCCCACAGTTCGTTGGCTATATTTAAGAGGGAGTTAGATGTGGCCCTTGTGGCTAAAGGGATCAGGGGGTATGGAGAGAAGGATACTGAGTTGGATGATCAGCCATTTATTTATTTATTTATTTATTTATTTATTTTATTTATTCCGAACAAGTAAAGACATTAAAGACATTAATAGTAACAAAATCGAAATTATCAAACAATTGGACATTACAATCAATATTTACAAGCAATGAAAAGAACAAAAAGCAAATTTCCAATGTGGCCATGATCACATTGAATGGCGGTGCGGGCTCGAAGGGCCGAATGGCCTACTCCTGCACCTATTGTCTATTGTCTATTGAACCAGCATCTGCAGTTCATAGAAACATAGACGACAGGTGCAGGAGGAGGCCATTCCGCCCTTCGAGCCAGCACCGCCATTCGATATGATCACGGCTGATCATCCCCAATCAGTACCCCGTTCCTGCTTTCTCCCCAAGTCCCATGGTTCCGTTAGCCCGAAGAGCAAAGTCCATATCTTCCTTCCATCACGCCCTGCAACATCGGTTCTCCTTCTCCCTCTACGGTGATGTCGGGACTGCCGAATGTTTTGAGCACCTGCGATGTTTTGCATCTTGTGTTCCCAACGCCGTGTGTCTCCGTGACTCGATGACTCTTGAGATCTAATCCTCCGACAAACATGAAAAGACAGCTTGGTCAATGACCTCCGTTGACTCAGCCTCATAGTCTGTGCTTTGAAGTAACCTTTCCTTCAGCACAGCTGGATGCTGGAACTAAGCCCACAGATTAGCTGGGAATATGCAGACCCACGGCAATCTCTTCCCTCCTTCCTCCTGCCAGCCAGCGTCCTCTAAATCTGTGCACCGTTTCCCACAGACGGGAGGGGTCTTTAGCTTGGCTGTTTCTGCTCAGAGCCACCAGTGGTCGATTGGCACTGGTGGACAGTTCCATGGGATGGAGGGGGGGGGGGGGGGGGGGAGAGCTGTGGTGGAAGTCACACACACACACACACAGCTACAGGGATTGGCGAGCTGCACCGCATACCATGACCCCAGGGTTAAGCCCTTAAGATGATTTTCTGAGTTTGACTGGGTTTTTTTTAAATCGGAGTAATTGATAGAAATCTGCTGTGAGGAGGCTAAAGTGACTGCTTCCCTCTCTGTGCATAGAAACATAGAAACATAGAAATTAGGTGCAGGAGTAGAGGCCATTCGGCCCTTCGAGCCTGCACCGCCATTCAATATGATCACGGCTGATCATCCAACTCAGTATCCCGTACCTGCCTTCTCTCCATACCCCCTGATCCCTTTAGCCACAAGGGCCACATCTAACTCCCTCTTAAATATAGCCAATGAACTGGCCTCAACTGGCTTCAAATAGGGCCGAAACCCAAAGGAAATAGGCAACGTTTCGGGTCGAAACCCGAAGGGTTTCGGGACGAAACGTTGCCTATTTCCTTCGCTCCATAGATGCTGCTGCACCCGCTGAGTTTTTGGCTGATCATCCAACTCAGTATCCCGTACCTGCCTTCTCTCCATACCCCCTGATCCCCTTAGCCACAAGGGCCACATCTAACTCCCTCTTAAATATAGCCAATGAACCGGCCTCAACTACCCTCTGTGGCAGAGAGTTCCAGAGATTCACCACTCTCTGCGTGAAAAAAGTTCTTCTCATCTCGGTTTTAAAGGATTTCCCCTTTATCCTTAAGCTGTGACCCCTTGTCCTGGACTTCCCTAACATCGGGAACAATCTTCTTGCATCTAGCCTGTCCAACCCCTTAAGAATTTTGTAAGTTTCTATAAGATCCCCTCTCAATCTTCTAAATTCTAGAGAGTATAAACCAAGTCTATCCAGTCTTTCTTCATAAGACAGTCCTGACATCCCATGCAGGCAGGGCCCATCGCAATGGGGACGTGGAATTGCAGCTTGTAGCTCAAATCTTTGCAATTTTTGGAAGTTCAGCTTATCGTCCCGCGTACCGAGGTACAGTGAAAAGCTTTTGTTGCGTGCTATCCAGTCAGCTGAAAGACAATACCTGATTACAATCGAGCCGTTCACACAGTGTACACATACAGGATGCTGGAGTAACTCAGCGGGTGAGGCAGCATCCACGGAGAGAAGGAATAGGCGACGTTTCGGGTCGAGACCCTTCTTCACGACCAGAAACATCGCCTATTCGGGTTACTGATTGGGGATGATCAGCCATGATCACATTGAATGGCGGTGCTGGCTCGAAGTGCATTTAAGAGGGAGTTAGATGTGGCCCTTGTGGCTAAAGGGATCAGGGGGTATGGAGAGAAGGCAGGTACAGAAACGAAATGCATTTTGTTGTCTCTGTACTGTACACTGACAATGACAATTAAAATTGAATCTGAATCTGAAGGGCCGACTGGCCTACTCCTGCACCTATTGTCTATTGTCTTTGTTCCAGCATTTTTGTGTACCTTCGAATTGGGACAAAGCCTGGTAAACCTTTAGACTTTGGAGATAGAAACATAGAAACATAGACAATAGGTGCAGGAGTAAGCCATTCGGCTCTTCAAGCCTGCACCGCCATTCAATATGATCATGGCTGAACATCCAACTCAGTATCCCGTACCTGCCTTCTCTCCATCACCTCTGATCCCCTTAGCCACAAGGGCCACATCTAACTCCCTCTTAAATATAGTCAATGAACTGTGGCCTCAAAGACCTGACTGCTATCAGGTCTCATCACTAAAACCTAACAACCATTCGTTGTTTAAGAAGGAACTGCAGATGCTAGAGAAATCGAAGGTAGACAAAAATGCTGGAGAAACTCAGCGGGTGAGGCAGCATCTATGGAGCGAAGGAATAGGTGACGTTTCGGGTTGAGACCCGGAAGGGTCTCGACCCGAAACGTCACCTATTCCCTCGCTCCATAGATGCTGCCTCACCCTTAAGGGTCTCGACCCGAAACGTCACCTATTCCTTCGCTCCATAGACGCTGCCTCACCTGCTACAGGATCACTAGCAGATTACTCCAGCACTTTTTTGTCTATCTTCAGTGTGAACCAGCATCTGCAGTTCATAGAAACATAGACGACAGGTGCAGGAGTAGAGGCCATTCGGCCCTTCCAGCCAGCACCGCCATTCAATATGATCACGGCTGATCATCCAAAATCAGTTCCCCGTTCCTGCTTTCTCCCCAAGTCCCATGGTTCCGTTAGCCCTGAGAGCTAAATCTATCCTTGCCAATTCTAAGCCAATTCTTGCTATTGAGGGAGTGCAGCGTAGGTTCACCAGGTTAATTCCCGGGATGGCGGGACTGTCATATGCTGAGAGAATGGAGCGGCTGGGCTTGTACACTGGAGTTTAGAAGGATGAGAGGATATCTCATTGAAACATATAAGATTGTTAAGGGGCTTGGGCACACTAGAGGCAGGAAAAATGTTCCCGATGTTGGGGGAGTCCAGAAACAGGTGCCACAGTTTAAGAATAAGGAGTAAGCCATTTAGAACGGAGACGAGGAGACACTTTTTCTCACAGAGAGTGGTGAGTCTGTGGAAATCTCTGCCTCAGACGGCGGTGGAGGCCGGTACTCTGGATGCTTTCAAGAGAGAGCTAGATAGGGCTCTTAAAGATAGCGGAGTCGGGGGATTATGGGGAGAAGGCAGGAACGGGGTACTGATTGGGGATGATCAGCCATTGAATGGGCCGAATGGCGGTGCTGGCTCTAAGGGCCGAATGGCCTACTCCTGCACCTATTGTCTATTGTCTATTGTCTATTGAACCAGCATCTGCAGTTCATAGAAACATAGACGACAGGTGCAGGAGCAGGCCATTCGGCCCTTCGAGCCAGCACCGCCATTCAATATGATCACGGCTGATCATCCCCAATCAGTGCCCCGTTCCTGCTTTCTCCCCAAGTCCCATGGTTCCGTTAGCCCGAAGAGCGAAGTCCATATCTTCCTTCCATCACTCCCTGCAACATCTCCTTCTCTCTCCACGGTGACGTCGGGAATGCCGAATGTTTTGAGCACCTGCGATGTTTTGCGTCTCCAGCCTTGCCTGGATGCCTCTCGGGCTGTTGTTTCAGCCGAATGGGACATTCTGGCAACGGATCAAGTGAGCACTGAGTTTCCTGGAAGGGCTAGGGTTTCGTCCGCATAAAATGGAGGTGCGATACCACCTGGGAACCACTCTCGTTTCCCTGCGCTGCCCGCGGGTATTTTTAGTTTATTGACTGTAAATCATTTTGCAAATGGCCAGTCTTGCGCTGAGCAGAGAGGCAGATGAAGTCATTGCAAACGGCGGGTTTCCACACCAATTCATGCAGGCAAACTTTCAATGTCCGCTCTACTTGCTATAGATCTGCCTGGCAGTGTAGCTGCTTATCCACCCACCCTCCCCACACTAATTACGAAACTGAGCCCCACTATTGTATTAATGTTTGTATTTTGGTGGGGAGTTTTAATCCAATGTGGGGGTGCAGTCGAGCCAACGCCCCTCACAGTTTAGGGGTTCAGTTTATAATCGACACGTGTATCTTGCTTCTGACAAAATCCTATCCAAACAGATCAGGTAGACATACCACAAAATAGACAGACACAGAGTGCTGGAGTAACTCAGCGGGTCAGGCAGCATCTGTGGGGAACATGGATAGGTGACGTTTCACAGAGTGCTGGAGTAACTCAGCGGGTCAGGCAGCATCTGTGGAGAACATGGATAGGTGACGTTTCACAGAGTGCTGGAGTAACTCAGCGGGTCAGGCAGCATCTGTGGAGAACATGGATAGGTGACGTTTCGACAGAGTGCTGGAGTAACTCAAACGGTGCATTTCCAGCATCTATGGAGCTAAGGAAATAGGCAACGTTTCGGGCCGAAACCCGGAAGGGTTTCGGCCCGAAACGTTGCCTATTTCCAGAAGGGTTTCGGCCCAAAACATTGCCTATTTCCTTAGCTCCATAGATGCTGCTGCACCATAACTCAGCGGGTCAGGCAGCATCTGTGGAGAACATGGATAGGTGACGTTTCACAGAGTGCTGGAGTAACTCAGCGGGTCAGGCAGCATCTCTGGAGGACATAGAAGATTGAGGGGGGGATCTTATAGAAAATTACAAAATTCTTAAGGGGTTGGACAGGCTAGATGCAGGAAGATTGTTCCCGATGTTGGGGAAGTCCAGAACAAGGGGTCACAGGTTTAAGCATAAGGGGGAAATCTTTTAGTACTGAGATGAGGGGGAAAAAATTCACACACAGAGTAGTGAATCTGTGGAATTCTCTGCCACAGAAGGTAGTTGAGGCCACAGTTCATTGGCTATATTTAAGAGGGAGTTAGATGTGGCCCTTGTGGCTAAAGGGATCAGGGGGTATGGATGGAGAGAAGGCAGGTACAGGATACGGAGTTGGATGATCAGCCATTGTCATATTGAATGGCGGTGCAGGCTTGAAGGGCCGAATGGCCTACTCCTGCACCTATTTTCTATGTTTCTATGGATAGGTGACGTTTCACAGAGTGCAGGAGTAACTCAGCGGGTCAGGCAGCATCTGTGGAGAACGTGGATAGGTGACGTTTCACAGAGTGCTGGAGTAACTCAGCGGGTCAGGCAGCATCTGCGGAGAGATGGAATGGGTGAAGTTTAAGGTGAATACAATCAGTTCAAACTCGGGTATAATAGGTAGAACAAAGGGGAAGATACAGAGTGTAGAATATAGTTCTCAGCATCGTAGTGCATCAGTTCCACAGACAAAGTCCAATGTCCACAATGGGGTAGAGGTGAATCGGACAGCACCCTACCTTATGGAAGGGCCGTTCAGAAACCTGATAGCAGAGGGGAAGAAGCTGTTCGTGAGTCTGGTGGTGCGCGCTTTCAAGCTTCTGTACCTTCTGCCGGACGGGAGCGAGGAGAAGAGGGAATGACCGGGGTGGGACAGGGACAAGACTTTGATTCTGTCGGCTGCTTTTCCGGGATTGGAGGAAATTCCCAAAGTTTTAATTTTTGAAGAGAATATCGCTGAGTGATTCATAAATCCTACTTTGTTCAACGTTGGCAGGTCAGGCTGAGTCCGTTGCCATGAAAATCTAATGTGGTCAGAAACCGTTCTGTTCATTAATGCGTTTACCTCCATTGCAGATTAAACGTTGGGAAACATTTTAATATGAGTGGTGTGGCCATACGGTATCACTCGCCCCTTTGCCGATGCAACCTTTCAGGAGGCATCTGCTGGGGTTTAGAAAGTATGAAGAGGATAGGATATTGGAGATTTGGCAAGAGTCCATTGATCAAATAAACACAAAAAATGCTGGAGAAACTCCGCGGGTGCAGCAGCATCTATGGAGCGAAGGAAATAGGCGACGTTTCGGGCCGAAACCCTTCTTCAGACTGGTGGGGGGTGGCAGGGAGAAGGAAGGAAAAAAGAGTTAGGAGGAGGCTGAGGAAGGGGAGGAGACAGCAAGGGCTAACAAAATTGGGAGAATTCAATGTTCATGCCCGCAGGATGCAGGCTCCCCAAGCGGAATATGAGGTGCTGTTCCTCCAATTGCCGGTGTTGCTCGCTCTCACCCTCGGGCTCCTCCTCCTCCTTTTTCCTTTCTTCTCCCCCCCCCATCAGTCTGAAGAAGGGTTCTTGAACCAAGGGTTCTTGAAATAGGAAATAGGTAACGTTTCGGGCCGAAACCCTTCCGGGTTTCGGCCCGAAACGTTGCCTATTTCCTTCGCTCCACAGATGCTGCTGCACCCGCTGAGTTTCTCCAGCTTTTTTGTCTACCTTCGATTTTCCAGCATCTGCAGTTCCTTCTTAAACATTTAAATGCATAGTTGGTCCACAGTTAGGGCAGCACGGTGGCGCAGCGGGTAGTGTTGCTGCCTCACAGCGCCAGAGACCCAGGTTCGATCCCGACTACGGGCGCTGTCTGTACGGAGTCTGTACGTTCTCCCCGTGACCTGCGTGGGAAATCAAATAAACACTGTGGCTCGGATAGTTCCCGGTCCAAATAATCGTCGAAAATTTGCCCGTGACCCTCCTTCGTTGGAAGAGTTTTGGTAGCTCGCTGAAGCTGAGCATCGTGTCGGGCACGGACATTGGGCCGAATGGCCTGTTCCTGTGCTCCTGTGCCGTACTGTACTATGCGGCTAAAGGGAGCGGTTGTCACACTGATCTTTATTGACCTGTGATGCGTAGGGAACCGTTGATCTGGCGACCTTGCTTACAGCAATTAGGTATGTTACAAAACCTACCTGAATCGCCATTGGGAATCTGCCCTCAGCCATGTGTCGGCGATTTTGGTCGCTGTTTGGAGGGGGCGGGACTTTAAAACGCGATTTTTACTAGGCTGTACTATCGCACATGCGCAGCCGGGTAAATCTTAACGAAAAAAATCGCTGCAAGACCCAGCGCCAGGTATTATTAGTTTTATAGGCCTCGATAATATAGTTCTAATAGTTTTAAAATTACTGTTTCATTCCGCAACCTCTCGCAGCCCCAGGGTTTTATAAAGCAAACAATTAAAGGTATGTACCTTATTTTTACATTAAATGGGGCATATATATAACCCTGAATATCAAGTTATCTATAGCGAGTAGTTCATTTTGGGCTTTTTATATCCCGCAGTATTTTTCTCGGCATTTGAGGGCACTAATCCAGCGCTATGTCAACGTTCTAAACCAGCGCGTTCCACATGAACCCACTAGAAAGCCGATTTAAATGGGCATTTATTTACAGCATTTGAACACTGAATTCCTTCCATTTGGCCTATAAATTAATGTAAATTAGATATAAAAATCATGTTATATTGTGAATTATTTGTGAATAACCTTTGGACACTTAGGCTATTAAAAAATGTTAATCTTTCCTTAAGAAATGGGCTTTTGATTATCCAAGATCACAGCTTTTTTGTAATCTCCATTGAAAATCAATAGGGAACATTGCTAATTTCCCGAGTCTGTAACTTTTTTAATACTTGAGATATGAAAGTGAATTTGGTGTCAAATTAAACTTATTGTTATGATTTATCTGATGGGATAAATTGCAGACTTGATTTTTTAAATCTCAAAATTTTGTAACTATACAGCATGCCGTCTAATATTGAATCTTCGACAGTCAGAGTGCTGTATCTCCCACAGCTATCACCACTTACGTCATCGGCTGCAGACTGTGCGAGGGGTTTCAGTTAGCTAGCGGCGCAGCGGGTAGAGCTGCTGCCTCACAGCGCCAGAGACCCGGGTTCAATCCCGACCATGGACACTGTCTGTACGGAGTTTGCACGTTCCTCCCGTGACCTGCGTGGGTTTTCTCCGGGTGCTCCGGTTTCCTCCCACACTGCAGGTTTGTGGGTTAATTGACTTCTGTAAATTGCAAATTTTACCCCAGTGCGTGTAGGATAGTATGAGTGCATGGACTCGGTGGGCCGAAGGGCCTGTTTCCGCGCTGTATCTCTAAGCTAAACTACAAGTACACTTTGACAGACCAATTTCCCTCCTGGAATAAATAAAGTCCTGTTGCATCGTTTGCTGAAATATTCCTGCCTCCTTTTTATTGCCAGTCTCAGGAATTTGATCTCGAAAGATTCCATCCCTGAGCTGTGTAATAAAATGGCACTGGTCTTTGCAACGGCTGCTGATTTTTCCGACTCCATTGTTTATTTTGCTGGGAGCTGTGGTCCTGGAGGCCACAGGAACACATTTTCCACCATCCGGCACCAGACCAGCCTGAGCTGGAACTACTAATATAAACCGACTCGTGCTGCCCGCAGCAGGCAAACACTCCAGCCTACAGCCGCACGTCACACAGTGGTACAGTTGCTGCTTCACAGCGCCGGAGACACGGGTTCCATCCCGACCACGGGCGCTGCCTGTACGGAGTTTGTACCTTCTCCCCGGGACCCGCCTGAGTTTTCCCCCACACTCCAAACACGTGCGGGTTTGTAGGTTAATCGGTTTTGGTGAAAATTGTAAATTGTCCCGATTAGAACCTTCGAGCCTGCACCATTCGCCATTCAATATGATCATGGCTGATCATCCAACTCAGTAGTGCAGCAGTAGCTATGGAGTGAAGGAAATAGGCAACGTTTCGGGCCGAATCCCGAAGGGGTTCGGCCCGAAACGTTACCTATTTCCTATGCCCTAGCTTTCATAGAAACATAGACAATAGGTGCAGGAGTAGAGGCCATTCAGCCCTTCGAGCCTGCACCATTCGCCATTCAATACGATCATGGCTGATCATCCAACTCAGTAGTGCAGCAGTAGCTATGGAGCGAAGGAAATAGGCAACGTTTCGGGCCGAATCCCGAAGGGGTTCGGCCCGAAACGTTACCTATTTCCTATGCCCTAGCTTTCATAGAAACATAGACAATAGGTGCAGGAGTAGAGGCCATTCAGCCCTTCGAGCCTGCACCATTCGCCATTCAATATGACCATGGCTGATCATCCAACTCAGTATCCCGTACCTGCCTTCTCTCCATACCCCCTGATCCCTTTAGCCACAAGGGCCACATCTAACTCCCTCTTAAATATAGCCAATGAACTGTGTGGCCTCAACTACCCTCTGCGGCAGAGAATTCCACAGATTCACCACTCTCTGTGTGAAAAATGTTTTTCTCATCTCGGTCCTAAAAGATTTCCCCCTTATCCTTAAACTGTGTGACCCCTTGTTCTGGACTTCCCCAACATCGGGAATAATCTTCCTGCATCTAGCCTGTCCAACCCCTTAAGAATTTTGTAAGTTTATTGGGTGTAGGATAGTGTTAATGTGCAGGGATCGCTGGTCAGCGCGGACTCAATGGGCCGAAGGGCCTGTTTCTTCCCTCTAAACTAAACTAAATTGAACTAAACCGCAGTCAATAATAATAATGTTCTCATTATCTCTCAAAATCCTCCTGCCATAAGCCTCAGAATTCTCTTGCCCTTGCGCCAACACAGCCCCGATCCCCAGGGGCGGCACGGTGGCGCAGCGGTAGAGTTGCTGCCTCACAGCGCCAGAGAATGTACGGAGTTTGTACGCTCTCCCCGTGACCTGCGTGGGTTTTCTCCGGGATCTCCAGGTTTCCTCCCACACTCCAAAGACGTGCAGGTTTGTAGGCTAATTGGCTTCGGCAAACATTGTCCATAGTGGGTGAAGGATAGTGTTAGTGTGCTGGGATCGCCGGTCTGCACAGACTGGGTGGGCCGAAGGGCCTGTGTGCACGCTGTATCTCTAATCTAAACTAAACTAAACATGACAATAAACTAAACTAAAATAAGAGATGAGGTCTAAGCTAAACTATAGTACTGAAAGTGTAGGATTCAACTGCAGAAGCTGGTTTATACCGAAGATAGACACAAAATGCTGGTGTAACTCAGTTGGACAGAGATGCTGCCTGACCCGCTGAATTACTCCAACACTTTGTGTCTGTCTTCTAGAACAGTATAGTACAGGACCAGGCCCTTCGGCCCACAATGCCTGTGCTGTAAATGATGCCAAGTTAGACTATTCTCTGCCTGTATGTGGGCCACACCCCTACACTCTTTGCTTATCTGTGAACCTGTCCAATTGTCACTTAGTTTAGTTTAGAGATACAGCACGGAAACAGGCCCTTCAGCCCACCGAGTCCGTGCCGAGCAGCGATCCTTGCGCACTAGCACTATCCTGCACTAGTTTTTACATTTATACCAAGCCAACTAACCTACAAACCTGCATGTATTGCGTACAGTTTTGGTCTCCAAATCTGAGGGAGGACATTATTGCCATAGAGGGAGTGCAGAGACGGTTCACCAGACTGATTCCTGGGATGTCAGGACTGTCTTATGAAGAAAGACTGGATAGATTTGGTTTATACTCTCTAGAATTTAGGAGATTGAGGGGGGATCTTATAGAAACTTACAAAATTCTTAAGGGGTTGGACAGGCTAGATGCAGGAAGATTGTTCCCAATGTTGGGGAAGTCCAGGACAAGGGGTCACAGCTTAAGGATAAGGGGGAAATCCTTTAAAAACCGAGATGAGAAGAACTTTTTTCACACAGAGAGTGGTGAATCTCTGGAACTCTCTGCCACAGAGGGTAGTTGAGGCCAGTTCATTGGCTATATTTAAGAGGGAGTTAGATGTGGCCCTTGTGGCTAAAGGGATCAGGGGGTATGGCGAGAAGGCAGGTACGGGATACTGAGTTGGATGATCAGCCATGATCATACTGAATGGCGAATGGTGCAGGCTCGAAGGGCCGAATGGCCTACTCCTGCACCTAATTTCTATGTTTCTATGTCTTTGGAGTGTGGGAGGAAACTGGAGCACCTGGAGAAAACCCACACAAGTCACAGGGACAACGTGCAAACTCCGTACAGACAGCAGCCGTGGTCTGGATCGAACCGGGGTCTCTGGCGCTGGGAGATTCATTCATTCATCTTTCCAAATGTAGAATCAACGCACAAAGTGAACATTGACTGGACAGTCAGCGACCTGAATGGGCCTTGTATCTGCTCCCTTGGTCATTATGTTCCCGACCCGAATCACTGCCCTCAACAGCCTTTCCCACCCAATCCGTACGTCTCTTCATTACGTTCATCACCACATACAACGCCCGCAACTCCCCAGTTCAATCTTTTACTGAGCATCCGACCACCTAGCTCCAATTCCCATGGCAACTGAAATTTAGAACGGGCTGTTGGAGCAGCGGAATAAGAAATCGCACAAAACCATTCACAGATTTCACCGACAATTTGCTCTTCAAAGTAGGCGACCTCTGTGGAGCGGCACAAGGGCACCAATTATTAAACATTCTGAAAGGCTTCTGTCTGAATCATTAGTTAACCAATTTATTCAATCGCATTAATTTCGTGCCTCCTCTGAAAACATAAATTCAAGGCAATTAAAAAGAGCTATAATGAAGCGGTGAGGTTCATATAACCATACACCGATTACAGCACGGAAACAGGCCACTCGGCCCTTCTAGTCCGTGCCGAACACTTACTCTCCCCTAGTCCCATCTACCTGCGCTCAGACCATAACCCTCCATTCCTTTCCCGTCCATATACCTATCCAATTTATTTTTAAATGATAAAATCGAACTTGCCGGCCTCCACCACTTCCACTGGAAGCTCATTCCACACCATTACCACTCTAAAGAAGTTCCCCCTCATGTTACCCCTAAATTTCTGTTCCTTAATTCTCAAATCATGTCCTCTTGTTTGAATCTTCCCTACTCTCAATGGGAAAAGCTTATCCACATCAACTCTGGCTATCCCTCTCATCATTTTAAAGACCTCTATCAAGTCCCCCCTTCACCTTCTGCGCTCCAAAGAATAAAGCCCTAACTTATTCAACCCTCATGTTTCCACTTTTCCTCCTGTCTGATCGCACACCGTTCATCAGCTGTCCTTGCCACCAAATAGACAATACTTCTCCTCCAAACTTGGGATTACCTTGGGAAGTCCCAGGCGTCACGGTGGAGCAGCGGGTAGAGTTGCTGCCTCACCGCGCCAGGGACCCGGGTTCGATCCTGACCTCGGGTGCTGTCTGTACGGAGTTTGTACCTTCTCCCCGTGACCTGCGTGGGTTTTATGTTCGTATATACATGATAGGAGCAGAATTAAGGGGCTGTCCCACTTTCAGGACCCAATTCACGAACTTTTTTTACTCGTGGACATTTTTCATCGGGCTAGAAAAAACGCCCCGACCTACTTGATGCCACGTGTACCTACGACTAGCATCATGGCCTGCTACGACCTACCTACGACCTCGTGACGACCATGCTGCGAGTATGAGTCGAGGGCGAACTCGGCAGAGGTCGTGAAAGTGGGACAGGACCATTAGGCCATTCGGCCCATCAAGTCTACTCTGCCATTCAATCGTGGCTGATCTATCTTTCTCTCATTCTCCCCATTCTCCTGCCGTTTAACCCCTGACACCCGTACTAATCAAGAATCTCTCCATCTCTGCCTTAAAAATATCAATTATTATTAATCAATATTAAAAGTATCAATTGATCACGGTGAATGGTGGTGCTGGCTCAAAGGGCCGAATGGCCCACTCCTGCACCTATTGTCTATTGACTATTGACTTGGCCTCCACAGCTTTCTGTGGCAATGAATTCCACAGATTCACCACCCTCTGGCCTGTGTTCCTGTTTCCTCCCACACTCCACAAAGACAGACAGGTCTGTAGTTTATTTGGCTTTGGTCTAGGTTGTAAATTGTCCCTGGTGTGTATAGGGTAGTTCTGGTGACACAGGGGTCGCTGGTCGGTGTGGACTCGGTGGCTAATTCCACGCTGTATCACTAAACTAAAGTAGTCACGGTGGAGGCAGATACGATATTATCGTTAGTATTTGGGGCAGCGGTCGTTGTTGCCTTACAGAGCTTACAGCGCCAGAGATCCGGGTTCGATACTAACTACAGCTGCTGTCTGGATGGAGTTTGCACGTTCTCCCCGTGACCACGTGGGTTCTCCAGTTTCCTCCCACACTCCAAAGACGTGCAGGTTTGTCGGTTAATTGGCTTGCTATAAATGTTAAAATTGTCCCTAGTGTGTGTAGGATAGTGTTAATGTGCGGGGATCGCTGGTCGGCGCGGACTCGGTGGGCCGAAGGGCCTGTTTCCGCGCTGTACCTCCAAACTAAACCTCAAATGAGGGGAGCAGCCAGCCAGGGATATAAAGTCCACTCTGGGTGCTGGATCTCTTCTTCAATTTTTTGTTTTTCAAGATTCAAGAGTATTGTGTATGAAAGAACTGCAGATGCTGGTTTACACCAAAGGTAGACACAAAGTGCTGGAGTAACTCAGCGGGACAGGCAGCATCTCTGGAGAGAAGGAATGGGTGACGTTTCGGTTCGAGACCCTTCTTCAGGCTGAGAGTTAGGGGAGGGGAGAGGGAGAGGGAGACAGAGATACGGACCTGAAGGTCTGAAGAAGGGTCTCGACCTGAAACGTCACCCATTCCTTCGCTCCAGAGATGCTGCCTGACCCGTTGAGTCACTCCAGCATTTTGTGTCTATCTGTGGGTTAAACCAGCACCTGCAGTTTCTTCCAACACTTAGGTATGTGGATAGGAAATGCACGGAGGAATACAGGCCAAATGTGGGCAGGTGGGACTAGTATAGATGGGCCAAAGAGCCTGTTTCTCGGCTGTGTCACTCTACGACTCTACGAGCTAGATAGGGCTCTTAAAAATAGCGGAGTCAGGGGATATGTGGAGAAGGCAGGAACGGGGTACTGATTGTGGATGATCAACCATGATCACATTGAATGGCGGTGCTGGCTCGAAGGGCCGAATGGCCTACTCCTGCACCTATTGTCTATTGACTCAGTGGTAGGATTGTCACAACGGGTAGAGTTGCTGGCACGGCGCCAGAGACCCGGGTTCGATTCTGACCACGGGTGCTATCTGTACGGAGTTTGCACGTTCTCCCCGTGACCTGTGCGGGTTTTCTCCGGGTGCTCCTGTCTCCTCCCGGATTCCAAAGACGTTCCAAAGGTTTGTCGGTTAATTGGCTTCGGCAAAAATTGTAAATTGCCCCGAGTGTGTGTAGGGCAGTGCTGGTGCATGCGGTGATCGCTGGCCAGCATGGCCTCGGTGGGCCGAAGGGCCTGTTTCCGCGCTCGCTGTATCTCTAAAATCTAAAGAAAGGCCTCTCCATATCTGCACGTGGACAAAAATGCTGGAGAAACTCAGCGGGTGAGGCAGCATCTATGGAGCGAAGGAATAGGTGACGTTTCGGGTCGAGACCCTTAAGGGTGAGGCAGCATCTATGGAGCGAAGGAATAGGTGACGTTTCGGGTCGAGACCCTTCCGGGCCTCGACCCGAAACGTCACCTATTCCTTCGCTCCATAGATACTGCCTCACCCGCTGAGTTTCTCCAGCATTTTTGTCTACCTTCGATTTTTCCAGCATCTGCAGTTCCTTCTTAAACACTCTGTATCTGCAGTATCATTTAATATTTTAAATAACTCAAACACTGCACACAAGGGAATAAGTTTAATGAAGTTGCACACAGCCTTCTCTTAAGTTGTTCTTAAATACGTTATGGACTTAGCCCAGGATAAATCGTCGGATTCTCCGAATATATCTATTAATTAATGCCCCACTACTGCTCCCCTGTTAAATGATCCCTAGCGATCTTTAGTTCTTGCTTCTGATACTTGCTCTAGGATTGATGGAATTACAAAGAACAGTGGCAAAAATCATGAAGCATTTATTCAGCACAAAGGAAAATGAAATAGTCGCTGACATAAGGTTCACCAGGTTGGTGGAAGAATGGATCGACTGGGCTTGTGCTCACTGGAATTCCGAAGGATGAGAAACATATATAAATTCTTAAAGGATTGGACAGGGTAGGTGCAGGAAAAAATGTTCCCCGTGTAAGGGGAAGTCCAGAGCCAGGGGTCACATACAGTGTTAGAATAAGGGGTCGGGCATATAGTACTGAGATGAGGAAAAACTTTTTCACCCAGAGAGTTGTGAATCTGTGGAATTCTCTGCCACAGAAGGCAGTGGAGGCCAATTCACTGGATGTTTTCAAGAGAGAGTTAGATTTAGCTGTTCGAGCTAACGGAATCAAGGGATATGGGGAGAAAGCAGGAACGGGGTACTGATTGGGGATGATCAGCCATGATCATATTGAATGGCGGTGCTGGCTCGAAGGGCCGAATGGCCTACGCCTGCACCTATTTTTCTATGTTTCTATAACCTTGGGTTTGGATCAGGAGATGATGCGAGCGGCACGGTGGCGCAGCGGTAGAGCTGCTGCCTCACAGCGCCAGAGACCCGGGTTCGATCCCGACCACGGGTGCTGTCGGTACGGAGTTTGCACGTTCTCCCCGTGACCCGCGTGGGTTTTCTAAGTGATCACCGGTTTCCTCCCACACTCCAAGGACGTGCAGGTTTGTAGGTTAATTGGCTTCGGTGAAATTACAAATTGTCCCTGCGTGTGTGTAGGATAGTGTTAGTGTGCGGGGATCGCTGGTCGGCACGGACCCGGTGGGCCGAAGGGCCTGTTTCCGCGCTGTATCTCTAAACTAAACTAAAGTGAAAAATGTAGCGGTGACAAGCTTGAAAGAAGACACACTATCAGCCTGAAGAAGGGTTTCGGCCCGAAACGTCGCCAATTTCCTTTGGGTTTGCCCGAAACGTTGCCTATTTCCTTTGGGTTTCGGCCCGAAACGTTGCCTATTTCCTTCGCTCCATAGATGCTGCTCTATGGAGCGAAGGAAATAGGCAACGTTTCGGGGCGAAACCCTTTGGGTTTCGACCCGAAACGTTGCCTATTTCCTTTGGGTTTCGGCCTGAAACGTTGCCAATTTCCTTCGCTCCATAGATGCTGCTGCACCCGCTGAGTTCCTCCAGCTTTTTTGTGTACCTTCGATTTTCCAGCATCTGCAGTTCCTTCTTAAACACTGTCTGGTCGGCCAGTTCATCATTCTCTAATTCAAGAGACGAGAGTGTTTTATTGTCAAATGTCTCAGATAGAAGCAATGAAATTCTTACTTGTAGCAACGCAGCTGAATGTGAGCATCGTACACCGTAAACAATATGATAAACGAGAGGGAGGAAAAAAAATCGCATTTATATTGTACATATTTCATTTTCAATGGAGCGTTTTATTAAATCAACAGATCGCACTATTTTTGCAACTTGACAAAGATTCCATCAATTCTCAAGATGGGTTGGCATTGCATCAAATCCATAAGACATCATTGAAGCGTAGTTTATCTTGGTTTAGTTTAGTTTAGAGGTACAGCGCGGAACCGAGTCCGCTCCGACCAGCGATCCCTGCACACTACACACACACACACACACTAGGGACAATTGATCATTTTTTACCGAAGCCAATTCAGCTACCAACCTGCACGTCTTTGGAGTGTGGGAGGAAACCGGAGCAGCCGGAGAAAACCCACGCAGGTCCCGGGGAGAACGTGCAAACTCCGCACAGACAGCGTCCGTGGTCAGAATCGAACCTGGGTCTCTGGTGCTGTGAGGCAGCAACTCTACCTGTAGTGTCACCGCGCCGCACTAAGCAAACGACTATGAACAGATCAAAGGACTGGAGCAATTCAGCGGGTGCAGCAGCATCTATGGAGCTAAGGAAATAGGCAACGTTTCGGGCCGAAACCCAGAAGTTGCCTATTTCCAGAAGGGTTTCGGCCCGAAACGTTGCCTATTTCCTTCGCTCCATAGATGCTGCTGCACCATAACTCAGCGGGTCAGGCAGCATCTGTGGAGAACATGGATAGGTGACGTTTTACAGAGTGCTGGAGTAACTCAGCGGGTCAGGCAGCATCTGTGGAGAACATGGACAGGTGACGTTTCACAGAGTGCTGGAGTAACTCAGCGGGTCAGGCAGCATCTGTGGAGAACATGGATAGGTGACGTTTCACAGAGTGTTGGAGTAACTCAGCGGGTCAGGCAGCAGCTGTGGAGAACATGGATAGGTGACGTTTCACAGAGTGCTGGAGTAACTCAGCGGGTCAGGCAGCATCTGTGGAGAACATGGATAGGTGACGTTTCACAGAGTGCTGGAGTAACTCAGCGGGTCAGGCAGCATCTGTGGAGACACTGCAGGGTTGTCTTGACTCAAAACGCCACCTATCCACGATCTCCATCGATGCTGCCTGACCCGCTGAGGCTCCTTTATCTACAGTAATCCATCATCTGCAGTTCATTGTATCAACTCTGTAAATCAGCAGCATCTGTGTCCAATACATGCAAGCGTGTGGATTAATTCTAAAAGAAACCAATGGCTCTGACACAAATACCGATACTCAGCTGAGCGATCGTGATAATCCATTCATGCGGAAGCAATTTGATTTCACCAAAGAAATGTATCGCAAAGTTGAAGGAGCTGGGATTAGCAGCGCAGTCTGTAGTCACAGTATGTTCAGCTAGAGTTGAGAGGGTGGCACGGTGGCGCAGCGGGTAGAGTTGCTGCCTCACCCTGCGCCAGATACACGGGTTCCATCCCGACTACGGGTGCTGTCTGTACGGAGTTTGCACGTTCTCCCCGTGACCTGCGTGGGTTTTCTCCAGGTGCTTTGGTCCCCTCCCACACTCCAAAGAGGCCACAGTTCATTGGCTATATTTAAGAGGGAGTTAGATGTGGCCCTTGTGGCTAAAGGGATCAGGGGGTATGGAGAGAAGGCAGGGACGGGATACTGAGTTGGATGATCAGCCATGATCATATTGAATGGCGGTGCAGGCTCGAAGGGCCGAATGGCCTACTCCTGCACCTATTGTCTATGTTTCTATGAAAGCTAGGGCATAGGAAATAGGTAACGTTTCGGGCCGAACCCCTTCGGGATTCGGCCCGAAACGTTGCCTATTTCCTTCACTCCATAGCTACTGCTGCACTACTGAGTTGGATGATCAGCCATGATCATATTGAATGGCGAATGGTGCAGGCTCGAAGGGCCGAATGGCCTCTACTCCTGCACCTATTTTCTATGTTTCTATGTACAGTTTTATAGATTAATTGGCTTGGTATAAATTGTCCCTAGTGTGTGTGTGTGTGTAGGATAGTGTTAGTGTGCGGGGATCGCTGGTCGGCACGGACTCGGTGGGCTGAAGGGCCTGTTTCCACGCTGTATCTAAACTAAACTAAACTAAATCATCGACAATTAAATATTTAAATAACACCAGCTCACCTGTAGTCCATTTCTTAAATTGCTGTCGTTGATGAGTTGTTCCATCTGTGGCTGCCAGCCGGTGACTAAAGGTGTTCGACCCGCTGAGATTCTATTCAGGGAAAAGTCAGCTGTCAAATGTTAACTATTAAATTATCAAATCGACTCAGTTTCCCTTTCAGATCACGGGTGGTGGCACTAAGGGAGGCAATCGCAACGCTGGCCTTCATTTCGATAGGACTAGAATATAAAAGCAAAGATCTAACCTGCCCCCTCTTACCCCCTCCCTTCTCTCATTCCTACCCCCTTCCCCTCTCTCCCCCCCCCTCCTCCCCCCCCCTCTTTCCCCCCCCTCTTCCCCTCCCCTCTTCCCCCCCCCCTCTCCCCCCTCTCCCCCCCCCTCTTTTCCCCCCCCCCCCCCCCCTCCCCTCTCCCCCCCTCTTTCCCCCTCCCTTCTCTCACTCTTACACCTCCCCCCCTCTCCCCCACCCCTCTCCCCCCCCCTCTTTCCCCCCTCCCTCCCCCCCCTCTCTCCCCTCCCCGCCCCCCCCCCCCTTCCCCCTCAAACTTGCACGTCTTTGGATTGTGGGAGGAAACCCGGAAAAAAACCTCACGCAGGTCACGGGAAGAACGTGCAAACTCCGTACAGACAGCACCCGTGGTCAGGATCGAACCCGGGTCTCTGGCGCTGTGAGGCAGGCAGCAACTCTACCGCTGCGCCACCATACCACCCTGATGTTGGTCTTGCAACACCAGGGTCCCATGTAGGGAGGGGGCTAGCTTCTGAAGGTGTTACATTTGTTTATAAAGATGACTTCAGCCACCAAGTGTTACTCGCAGGCAGAAGGCTCAGGAGTGCTCCAAACCTCTCAGCCATTTTTTATTTCAAAGTTTTTTCAGATCTTTGAACATTTTCATTAATAACTCGAGAACTAGAGCATGAATTTTTCAGATAAGCTGCTTTGTCTCCAGGGGGAAAATCTCTACCGGAATATGTAAAAATATTACGATTTTTTCGAGAACATGTGATTATACACAAACAAATAAACACACACACATCCAAGATCAGACCTTTAATAGGTATATGATATATGTGTGTGTGTGTGTATGTATATGTATGTATATACGTGAGTATGTGTAAATATACACACACTGGACTTTTTTTTCTTGTTTATTATACAGAGTTGTTTTGGGAGTTCCATGTTGACATGTTCTGTTGTGCTGCTGTAAGCAGGAATGAAATTGTTCTATCTGGGACATAGGTCAGTAAAATATTCTTGACCCGTGACCCTTGAGGTTCTGCTTGGACAATTGTGGGCCGAAAACCATGTTCCGTTGTGGAAAGGTGCCAGGCTGATGCGTTAAAAGCTGTTACACGGAGCTCGTTTCACTTTGAGAATGAAGGCCATTTCTTGGTAACACCCAACCTCTCTTTCTCTCCCCCCCCCCCTCCCCCCCCAACTCAGGTTTATCCGGCAGCCCAGCGGACCTGGACAAACGGAAATTAGTCTTCGGACAGAACTTTATTCCTCCTAAGAAGGCAAAAACCTTTCTGCAGTTAGTGTGGGAAGCACTGCAGGACGTGACGCTAATTATATTAGAGATCGCGGCCATTATTTCCCTGGGCCTCTCGTTCTACCGACCTCCTGGAGGAGACAGCGAACGTGAGTACCGTTCAGTTGGCGATACGAGGCGGAATAAAAATGAACAGCAGACGCTGCTTTGTACCAAAGATAGACACAAAATGCTGGTAGACAAAAATGCTGGAGGAACTCAGCGGGTGAGGCAGCATCTATGGAGCGAAGGAATAGGCAACGTTTCGGCCCGAAACCCTTCTGGAAATAGACAACGTTTCGGGCCGAAACCCGGAAGGGTTTCGTCCCGAAACGTTGCCTATTTCCTTCGCTCCATAGATGCTGCTGCACCCGCTGAGTTTCTCCAGCTTTTTTTGTCTACCTTCGATTTTCCAGCATCTGCAGTTCCTTCTTGAACAACATGTTCCCGATGTTGGGGGAGTCCAGAATCAGGGGCCACACACGGTTTAAGAATAAGGGGTAAGCCATTTAGAACGGAGACGAGGAAACACTTTTTCTCACAGAGAGTTGTGAGTCTGTGGAATTCTCTGCCTCAGAGGGCGGTGGAGGCCGGTTCTCTGGATACTTTCAAGAGAGAGAGCTAGATAGGGCTCTTAAAAATAGCATAGTCAGGTGATATGGGGGGAAGGCAGGAACGGGGTACTGATTGGGGATGATCAGCCAGGATCACATTGAATGGCAGCGCTGGCTCGAAGGGCCGAATGGCCGACTCCTGCACCTATTGTCTATTGTCTATCTGATCTCCTGGCACTTCGACTCCCTCTCCCATTCCCACATTGACCTTTCTGTCCTGGGCCTCCTCCATTGTCAGAGTGAGGCCCAGCGCAAATTGGAGGAACAGCGCCTCATATTTCGCTTGGGTAGTTTACACCCCAGCGGTATGAACATTGACTTCTCTAACTTAAAATAACCCTTGCTTTCCCTCTCTCTCCATCCCTCCCCCTTTCCCAGTTCCCCCACCAGTCTGACTGTCTCCTTGTTGTCACCTCCTAACTAACAACGATCTATTCTACATTGTCCGTGATCTCCATCCCCTTTGTCCTGTTTTCACACCTTACACATCCTTATCTATGTATCTCCCTCTCCACCTGACATCAGTCTGAAGAAGGGTCTCGACCCGAAACCTCACCCATTCCTTCTCTCCAGAGATGCTGCCTGTCCCGCTGAGTTACTCCAGCATTTTGTGTCTATCCGGTGTAAGCCAGCATCTGCAGTTCCTTCCATCCCTGTACTTTTTGAGCGACCTCTCCTCAATCCAACCCTTGCCATCCCAGGAGATAGGATTCTCTCTAAGCCGAAGGTAGACACAAAATGCTGGAGTAACTCAGCGGGACAGGCAGCGTCTCTGGAGAGAAGGAATGGGTGACGTTTCGGTTCCTTCTCTCCAGAGATGCTGCCTGTCCCGCTGAGTTACTCCAGCAGCTCTACCTTCGGTTTGTGTTCTTTACCTTCAGGGTTCAGATTCAGAACCATTGTCATCTGCATGCATTTCATTTCCCTGCATAGGAAGTGTCTGGGGGTGATTGCAGTGTACGTTGTTATAGAGTGGGAGAGCTGTTCCTCGACCTGCTGGTTCGGTCTTGTAGCGCCCCCTGGTTGTAAACAGTCCTGCAGTGTGCGGTGAAGCTGCTTGTGGGTGGGGAGGCGAGGTCTTGCCCCCCTGTCTGGTGCGGTGAAGGCGGGTGGGAAGAGGGCGAGGCGGACACGGGATGGATCGAAGGGGCCGCCATCCTCCTCTCCGTCATCTGCGTGGTGCTGGTGACGGCCTTCAACGACTGGAGCAAGGAGAAGCAGTTCCGTGGGCTGCAGAGCCGTATCGAGCAGGAGCAGAAGTTCACCGTAATCCGCAAGGGCCAGGTGATACAGATCCCCGTGGCCGAGATCGTGGTGGGGGACATCGCCCAGATCAAGTACGGTGAGTCACGTCACGTCACGTAGAAGGGGCGTCACGGTGGCGCAGCGGGTAGAGTTGTTGCCTTACAGAGCTTGCAGCGCCGGAGACCCGGGTTCCATCCCGACTTCCGGTGCTGCCTGTACGAAATTTGTACGTTCTCCCCGTGACCTGCGTGGGTTTTCTCCGAGATCTTCGGTTTCCTCCCGCACTCCAAAGACGTGCAGGTTTGTAGGTTAATTGGCTCTGGTATAAATGTAAATTGTAAAGTGTCCCCTAGTGTGTGTAGAATAGTGTTAGCGTGCGGGGATCGCTGTTTCCGCAGTGTATCGTTAAATCAACTATCGACAACTAACACTAACTCTCCTCAGCCAGCCTGTTTGGAGGTCACGTTGCAGGTGTATAAGACGTCGGTGAGGCCACATTTAGAATATTGTGTTCAGTTCTGGGCACCGTGTTATAGGAGAGATATTGTCAAGCTGGAGAGGGTACAGAGAAGATTTACGAGGATGTTGCCAGGACTAGAGGGTCTGAGCTGCAGGGAGAGGTTGAGCAGGCTGGGACTCTATTCCTTAGAGCGTAGGAGGATGAGGGGAGATCTTGTAGAGGTGTACAAAATCATGAGAGGAATAGATCGGGAAGACGCACAGAGTCTCTTGCCCAGAGTAGGGGAATCGAGGACCAGAGGACATGGATTTAAGGTGAAGGGGAAAAGATTTAATAGGAATCTGAGAGGTAATTTTTCCAGTGGGTGTTTGGAACAAGGAGTGAATGTGGGTGCTGGAGTAGGTAGTTGAGGCAGGGACTATCCCAATGTTTAAGAAACATTTGTACAGGTACATGGCTAGGACGGGATTGTAGGTATATGGGCCAAACGCTCCATGCACAAACAGGCACTGCAGGTATCTGGGGTTATGGGGAGAAGGCAGGAGTATGGGGTTGAGTGGGAAAGATAGATCAGCCACGATTCAATGGCAGAGTAGACATGATGGGCCGAATAATTCTGCTCCTACAACCTTTAAACCATCTACCCAGTCACGGTGCCAATTCTTTTGTACAAGGTTAATTCCCGGGATGGCGGGACTGTCATACGCTGAGAGAATGGAGCAGCTGGGCTTGTACACTCTGGAGTTTAGAAGGATGAGAGGCGATCTCATTGAAACATATAAGATTGTTAAGGGCTTGGACACGCTAGAGGCAGGAAACATGTTCCCGATGTTGGGAGAGTCCAGAACCAGGGGCCACACACAGTTTAAGAATAAGGGGTAAGCCATTTAGAACGGAGACGAGGAAACACTTTTTCTCACAGAGAGTGGTGAGTCTATGGAATTCTCTGCCTCAGAGGGCGGTGGAGGCGGGTTCTCTGGATGCTTTCAAGAGAGAGCTAGATAGGGCTCTTAAAGATAGCGGAGTCAGGGGATATGGGGAGAAGGCAGGAACGGGGTACTGATTGGGGATGATCAGCCTTGATCACATTGAATGGCGGTGTTGGCTCGAAGGGCCGAATGGCCTCTACTCTTGCACCTATTGTCTATTGTCCTTGTGTTGTATTCAGTCATCGAGTGATACAGTGTGGAAAGAGGCCCTTCAGCCACACTTGCCCACACCAGCCAACATGTCCCAGCTACACTAGTCCCACCTGCCTGCGTTTGGCCGGTATCCCTCCAAACCTGTCCTATCCATGTACCTGTCTTAAAGTTTCTTAAACGTTGGGATAGTCCCAGCCTCAGCTACCTCCTCTGGCAGCTCAGCTCGTTCCATACACCCACCACCCTCTGTGTGAAAATGTTACCCTTCGGATTCCAATGAAATCTTTTCCCTTTCATCTTGAACCCGTGTCCTCTGGACCTCGATTCCCCGACTCTGGGCAAGAGACTCTGTGCGTCTACCCGATCTATTCCTCTTCCGTAGATGAGAAAAAGTTATCAATCAGGTTCCTATTAAATCTCCTCCCCTCACCCCCTCCTCACATTAAACCTGTGTCCTCTGCTTCAGTCTGTGTCTTGGTCTCAGCAGAGAATATTTGATTAATATGTAAACACTCTCAATGTTTACACATTCACAGGTGACTCGAGCTTCTGGAATTCAGTCCTGCGCATGAGATATTTAAATGCATGGTACACAAAAAAAGCTGGAGAAACTCAGCGGGTGCAGCAGCATCTATGGAGCGAAGGAAATAGGCGACGTTTCGGGCCGAAACCAAGGGCGAAGGAAATAGGAAATAGGTAACGTTTCGGGCCGAAACCCTTCCGGGTTTCGGCCCGAAACGTTGCCTATTTCCTTCGCTCCACAGATGCTGCTGCACCCGCTGAGTTTCTCCAGCTTTTTTGTGTACCTTCGATTTTCCAGCATCTGCAGTTCCTTCTTAAACCTTTAAATGCATAGTTGGTCCACAGTTAAGGCGGCACGGTGGCGCAGCGGTAGAGTTGCTGCCTCACAGCGCCAGAGACCCAGGTTCGATCCCGACTGCGGGTGCTGTCTGTACGGAGTCTGTACGTTCTCCCCGTGACCTGCGTGGGTTTTTTTATCCGGGTGCTCCGGTTTCCTCCCACACCCCAAAGGCGTGCAGGTTTGTAGGTTCATTGGCTCCTGTAGTTTAATTTAGTTTAGAGATACAGCGCAGAAACAGGCCCTTCGGCCCACCTAGTCCGCCCCGACCAGCGATCCCCGCACACTAACACTATCCTACACACACTAGGGACAATTTACATTTATATCAAAGCCAATTAACCTACAAACCTGTACGCCTTTGGAGTGTGGGAGGAAACCGAAGATCTCGGAGAAAACCCGCGCATGTCATATTGTGAATTCTTGGGTGAATGTTATTTGGACACTTAGGCTATTTTAAAATGTTAACTTCGTAAGAAATGGATAGATGTTTAGATCTAGTAATTGAATTTTGTAATTAGCTACAATTAGGCAACTAACTCATTATATGCTTTAATTTCAGGTCATCCAAGTAAGATTGTTTCATATTAGTTTCAGAATGCTTCAATCTACAATAACTGAACATTTCTTTCAGTTCTCTTAATTTTTAAGAAAGTTATGGGCTTTTGACTGCCCTCGATCACAGCTTTTGAGTTAAGTCAATGGAAAAGCAATAGGGAACAAGGTGCTAATTTCAGAGTATGAAAATGGCCATTACTTTTTTAATACTGAAGATATGAAAATTAATTAGGTGTCAAATTGAACTTTGTTGTATGTTTTATCTGATGGGATAAATTGCAGACTTGATTTTTAAAATCTCAAAATGTTGTAACATTGCTATTACTAGCAAGACTCTTAACAGCATTGATGTGCAAAGGGATCTTGGAGTCCAAATTCATAACTCACTAAAGATGGCAGCACAAGTAGGTAGGGTGGTAAACAAGGCAAATTGTATACTTGCCTTCATTGGTTGGGGCATTGAATACATGAAGCAGCTCGATAATACTTTGGCTAGAATGCATTTGGAGTATTACATGCAGTTCGGGTCAGCCCTTTGCAGGAAATATATGGAAGGTTTGGTGAGGGTGCGGAAGAGGTTTACCAGAATGCTGCCTGGATTAGAGAGTTTCAGACACAGAAATATGTTGGATAGACTTGGATTGTTCTCACTGAGACTTGATTGAAGTATATAAAATGATGAGAGGCACAGATAGGGTATACAGCCGGAACCTTTTTCCCAGGGTGGAAATGTCCAACACAAGAGGGTTTAGCTATAAGGTGATTACCGCTAGTGCGGAGGATGTGAAGCTAGGATAACATATAATTAGACGCGGAGCGCAGTAGTAACTCAGCGGGACAGGCAGCACCTCTGCAGAGAAGGAATGGGTGACGTTTCGGGTCTCGACCCTTCTTCGGACACTGGTCTCGACCCAAAACATCGCCTGTTCCTTCTCTCCAGAGATGCCGCCTGTCCCGCTGAGTTACTCCAGCTTTTTGCGTCTATCTTCAGATTAAGCCAGCACTTGCAGTTCCTTCCTCCACATAACGGATAATTAGTGTGAATGGGCGATTGCTGGTTAGCACGGACCCAGCAGGCCGAAGGGCCTGTTTCTGCGCTGTATCTCTACGATGAGTGAACTAAATGTAAACTTGTCCACTTTTTGCCTATCTACAGGTGACCTGTTGCCTGCTGATGGAATCCTCATTCAAGGCAATGACTTAAAGATCGACGAGAGTTCGTTGACAGGAGAGTCCGAACACGTGAAGAAATCCCTGGTGAAAGATCCGATGTTACTCTCTGGCAAGTTCAAGGAACCTTCAGATCTACGTTGAGCAATCGGGTTGCATGTTGCTTTAGAGAATAAGCCAATTCACCGAATGTGCTGGGGTTGATTCAAACTACCAGCAGCTGGGACTCGTCATCGGTTACAAGAGGCTTTGTGTGGCAAACCTGCCATGTCTTAACTCTGTGAGGCACGGTGGTGCAGCGGGTAGAGTCGCTGCCTCACAACGCCAGAGACCCGGGTTCGATCCTGACCTCGGGTGCTGTCTATGTGTAGAGTTTGCATGTTCCTGGGACCGCGTGGGTTTTCTCCGGGTGCTCTGGTTTCCTCCCACATCCCACAGACATAATGGTTTGTGGGTAGACAAAATTGCTGGAGAAACTCCATGGAGAAACAGCATGCATAGATGCTGCCCTACCCGCTGAGTTCCTCCAACAATTTTGTCTACCTTCGATTTTCCATCATCTGCAGTTCCTTCTTGAACATAAAGGTTTGTAGGCTAATTGGCCCTCTTTTTCTCACAGAGAGTTGTGAGTCTGTGGAATTCTCTGCCTTAGAGGCCGGTTCTCTGGATACTTTCAAGAGAGGGCTAGATAGGGCTCTTAAAGATAGTGGAGTCAAGGGATTTGGGGAGAAGGCAGGAATGGGGTACTGATTGTGGATGATCAGCCATGAATCCCACAGTAATCATGCGTTATTTTATGAAGCTTCTTGGGCATGGCGGGACTGTCATATGCTGAGAGAATGGAGCGGCTGGGCTTGTACACTCTGGAGTTTAGAAGGATGAGAGAGGATCTCATTGAAACTTATAAGATTATTAAGGGTTTGGACACGCTAGAGGCAGGAAACAAGTTCCCGATGTTAGGGGGAGTCCAGAACCAGGGGCCACAGTTTAAGGGGTGAGCCATTTAAAACAGAGATGAGGAAACACTTTTTCACACAGAGAGTGGTGACTATGTGGAAATCTCTGCCAATATCGGTGGAGGCCGGTTCTCTGGATACTTTCAAGAGAGAGCTAGATAGGGCTCTTAAAGATAGCGGAGTCAGGGGATATGGGGAGAAGGCAGGAACGGGGTACTGATTGTGGATGATCAGCCATGATCACATTGAATGGCGGTGCTGGCTCGAAGGGCCGAATGGCCTACTCCTGCACCTATTGTCTATTGAATTGCCCCCTAGTGTGTAGGGAGTGGATGGGCAAGTGGGATAACATAGAACTAGCGTGTGAACGGGCGATCGATGGGCTGAAGGGCCTGTTTCCATGCTGTATCTCCAGTTCGTTTCAGTTTAGTTTATTGTCACGTGTACCGAGGTACGGTGAAGAGCATTTGTCGCGTGCTATCCAGTCAGCGGACAGGCCATACATGATTACAGTTGAGCCATTTACAGTGTACAGATACATGATAGGAGGTGAAGCTCTTCATAGCCTCCACAAGGCCAAAAGCCTGACTCCTACTGTCATGGTGACAAACTGTAAGTTTTGACCATCTCAGGGTGACTTGCATTCTTTAGACTTTCTTACTTGGAGAGAAGTAAACCCAGCCAGGGGTGGTGGGGGGGAGGGGGGTGATGAAACAAAGGTTGGTCATTCTGTGGAATTCTTTGCCACAGAAGCTGTGGAGGCCACTCGCATTTCTAAGAAGTGTGAAAACAGAATTTCCTACAGTTTCAAACTAAGTGATGGATTAACAGATGTTCCTTCAGGAAGGAGATGAGGAGGAATTTCTTTTGTCAGAGGGTGGTGAATCTGTGGATGCCACAAGTCAGTGAATATTTTTTAAACATAGAAACATAGAAATTAGGTGCAGGAGTAGGCCATTCGGCCCTTCGAGCCTGCACCGCCATTTAATATGATCATGGCTGATCATCCAACTCAGTATCCCGTACCTGCCTTCTCTCCATACCCTCTGATCCCCTTGGCCACAAGGGCCACATCTAACTCCCTCTTAAATATAGCCAATGAACTGGCCTCAACTACCCTCTGTGGCAGAGAGTTCCAGAGATTCACCACTCTCTGTGTGAAAAAAGTTCTCCTCATCTCGGTTTTAAAGGATTTCCCCCTTATCCTTAAGCTGTGACCCCTTGTCCTGGACTTCCCCAACATCGGGAACAATCTTCCTGCATCTAGCCTGTCCAACCCCTTAAGAATTTTGTAAGTTTCTATAAGATCCCCTCTCAATCTCCTAAGGTAGAGATTGATGGATTCTTGATCAGTGCGGGTGTCAGGGATTATGGGGAGAAGGCAGGAGAATGGGGTTAGGAGGGAGAGATAGATCAGCCATGATTGAATGGCGGAGTGGACTTGATGGGCCGAATGGCCTAATTCTGCCCCCATCACTTGAATTGATGACCTGACGACCCACGACGTCACCGACACACCTGTGAGATGGGTCTACCATGGTGGCCTCAGTCTGGATGGTGTAACGTTCTACTCCTCTCGTTGCAGGAACCCACGTGATGGAGGGGTCGGGCAGGATTGTAGTGAGTGCTGTGGGCTTGAACTCTCAGACCGGCATCATCTTCACGCTGCTGGGGGCGGGCAGTGACGAAGAGGAGAAGAAAAACAAGAAGGGTAAGTAGACCTCTTGCAACCTCCTCGAAGGCGACGTTAGAGATTCCATTTCACTCCCCCCCCCCCTCCTGCACCCCACCCCCACAACCTGTTCATCTCAGACTTAGATCCACACGTTGTCAACGGATCCAATAATGGTCCTTGGGTCGTGTAGAATTTGCGGAGGTCAAACTTCCTTGAGTCTTGCTGCCTTCTCTTGCTCCGCCATTTTGCAATGCCACACCTTTGTATAATGTCCAAGAATCCCACATAGTGTTATAGTCATCTAGATATAGATCCTTCACCCATTAGATTTTATAATACAGCTGTAGGGGGATGCATTTTTGCATTAAAAAAAAAATTTAATTGTGAATTATTCGTCTTTTTAAGTAATTATTTCTCTCAGGTATTATCCACATGGTATTTTATGTATTTGATATCTGCGTTCATTTTGAATGTGTGGGTTTGTTGGGGGCATCTGGAAATCTGAATTTCCCTGAGGGGCATCAATAAAGTATTTATTATTACTCCTATTATTATTATTGTATGTAGCATCGGTGTTTATAATTACCAATTGTTTTATTCACCTTTTGTTTAACTGCTTGGGATTTTTAAAACTGCAACAGTGGCCCAGATTTCTTTGTCAAATACCCACGTCGGTAAACGCAAACAAGGTCGAAAGGCTTTTTTAAAATTTAATGATAACTGGAATTTTAACACAGACCCTCTTGTAACATGGTGGAGGGAATTAGATTAGAGCATGTTAATGATAATCTTATAAGCGGTGATATTTAAGTGTGTTTCACAAGGGTTTCTGCAGGTTTTGTGTGTATTCGCTTGATGGTAACGGACAGCAAGGATTGCCTGTTGGAAAGAATAAGTTAAAGCTCATATTTTTTCCCAAAAAGAACAAACTTTTTAAATGAAATTTGGACAGGTACAGGGATAGGAAATGTTTAGCGGGATGTGGGCAGGTGGGACTAGTGCCTTTGTCCCTTTGTCCCTTTTGTGTAGATGGGACATCTTGCCTGGCATGGGCAAGTTGGGCTGAAGGGCCTGTTTCCATGCTGTATGACTAATTCATTTTCCTGATTACGGAATACATTTCAGCTTTTTTTAAATTTAATGGTAACTTAAATATTAACATAAATTCTCTTGTAACATGGTAGAGGGAATTAGAATTGAGCATGTCAATAATAACCCTATAAGCAGTGTTATTAAAGTGTATTTCACAAGGCTTTTTCAAGTTTGGTGCCTATTTGCTTGTAGATCACAAACAACAATGTTGTAAAGAATAAGTTAAAACTCTGGGCAAATGTCATATTGCCATAGAGGGAGTACAGAGAAGGTTCACCAGACTGATTCCTGGGGTGTTAGGACTGTCTTATGAAGAAAGACTGGGTAGACTTGGTTTATACTCTCTAGAATTTAGGAGATTGAGAGGGGATCTTATAGAAACTTACAAAATTCTTAAGGGGTTGGACAGGCTAGATGCAGGAAGATTGTTCCCGATGTTGGGGAAGTCCAGGACAAGGGGTCACAGCTTAAGGATAAGGGGGAAATCCTTTAAAACCGAGATGAGAAGAACTTTTTTCACACAGAGAGTGGTGAATCTCTGGAACTCTCTGCCGCAGAGGGTAGTTGAGGCCACAGTTCATTGGCTATATTTAAGAGGGAGTTAGATGTGGCCCTTGTGGCTAAGGGGATCAGGGGGTATGGAGAGAAGGCAGGTACGGGATACTGAGTTGGATGATCAGCCATGATCATATTGAATGGCGGTGCAGGGTCGAAGGGCCGAATGGCCTACTCCTGCACCTAATTTCTATGTTTCTATATTTTCCCCCAAAGAGGAAGAATGTTTAAAATAGATTTTAAGTTTCCGCTGAGATTTGCTTTTTGCAACTTGTTCCGGCGTGGAGATTGGCTGTTGATGCAAACACCCTGGTATTTATTATCTATCGAAACACACAGTGCTGGAGGAACTCAGCGGGCCAGGCAGCATCTGGGGAGGGAATGGGCAGGCGACCTTTCGGGATGGGACCCTTCTTGAGTCCGATGGTTGGGGAGGGGTGGGGGGGGGAGAGCTGGGAAAGGGAGGTGAAGGTGAGACAAAGCCAGGCACGTGATGGGTGGATACAGGTAGGGGGGTGGAGAGGGGTTAATTCGAGAGATGGATGAACAAAGATTGGAGGTGAAAAGGAGATAAAGGGATAAGGAGAGAAGAGGAGGAATAAAATATACCTGAAGAACCAAAACGTCACCTATCCAAAATGTCACCTATCCATGTTCCCCAGTTCTCCACAGATGCTGCCTGACCCACTGAGTTATGGTGCAGCAGCATCTATGGAGCTAAGGAAATAGGCAGCGGGCCGAAATCCTTCTGGAAATAGGCAACGTTTCGGGCCGAAACCCGCTAGGGTTTCGGCCCGAAACGTTGCCTATTTCCTTAGCTCCGTAGATGCTGCTGTACCTGCTGAGTTACTCCAGCACTGTGTGAAACGTCACCTATCCATGCTCTCCACAGATGCTGCCAGACCCGCTGAGTTACTCCAGCACTCTGTGTCTTTCTTTCAGTGAAATGTTAAGCTGGAGGGAGGGAGGGATATCGCGGGGAGACGCCTGTATGGCCGTGAGTTGTCGCCCAAAGAGTCGCGCCCTTTCTCTGGTCGCTGCTGGATTTTCAACATGTTGGAAATTTCCGGCAACCTACTGCGATCGTGACGGGTGCCGGCAAGTCGTCCCGAAAAAATCACGCAGGTGGGACAGGCCCTTAGGATTCACCTGAAGGTTGCACCTTTTGCTTTGATCTGGTAAAAAAAAAATAATGGGAGATTATCAGTCTCAGCGTAGTAGTTCTTGAATGTTTAGTTAAGTTTATGAATGAATAAGTTTAGAAACATAGAAACATAGAAACATAGAAATTAGGTGCAGGAGTAGGCCATTCGGCCCTTCAAGCCTGCACCGCCATTCAATATGATCATGGCTGATCATCCAACTCAGTATCCCGTACCTGCCTTCTCTCCATACCCCCTGATCCACTAAGCCACAATGGCCACATCTAACTCCCTCTTAAATATAGCCAATGAACTGTGGTCTCGACTACCCTCTGTGGCAGAGAGTTCCAGAGATTCACCACTCTCTGTGTGAAAAAAAGTTCTTCTCATCTCGTTTTTAAAGGATTTCCCCCTTATCCTTAAGCTGTGACCCCTTGTCCTGGACTTCCCCAACATCGGGAGCAATCTTCCTGCATCTAGCCTGTCCAACTCCTTAAGAATTTTGTAAGTTTCTATAAGATCCCCTCTCAATCTCCTAAATTCTAGAGAGTATAAACCAAGTCTATCCAGTCTTTCTTCATATTGTTTATGGCCAAGTATTCACATACAAGGAATTTGCCCTGGTGCTCCGCCCGCAAGTGACAACGACATAGCAGTGACAGTGAGGAATGACACATTCAGTGAAAAACCTTTTAGTTGGGTGCTATCCAGTCAACATCAAAAACTATACACAATTGTGCAGTGAAGTCAACCACAGGATGAAAAATAGAACAGGGTTAAAAATAGTTTTACTGGAGCAGTTATGTAATTAGATTCTGTATTATAAATATATATGTTTTTTTTTCCCAGTGGAGTCCAGGGTTTAGTGAATAACCAGTATTCATGTAGCTAATAGTCCAACACACATCTCCCCAGCAAATAAATCCTGAATACTATCATTTGATTGCCAAAAGCAATATCCTTACTCAGATTAATTGATTCAAATCCTTCTGGAAATGGTTGATTGTCTAAGTGCATCATTTCAGAAGTCAGAGGAGCAGAATTAGGCCATTCGGCCCTTCGAGCCTGCACCGCCATTCAATATGATCACGGCTGATCATCCAACTCAGTATCCTGTGCCTGCCTTCTCTCCATACCCCCTGATCCCTTTAGCCACAAGGGCCACATCTAACTCCCTCTTGGGGAGAAGGCAGGAACGGGGTACTGATTGGGGATGATCAGCCATGATCACATTGAATGGTGGTGCTGGCTCGAAGGGCCGAATGGCCTACTCCTGCACCAATTGTCTATTGTCTATTGTCTAAACTGCTATCATAACATTTAAGAAAGATTTAGACAGGTAGGAGGATAGGACAGGGATTTAGAGGGATATGGGCAGGTGGGACTAGTGTAGACGGGGCATGTTGGTCGGCATTGGGCAAGTTGGGCCGAAGGGCCTGTTTCCAGGCTGTGTGACTGTTTACGAACTTAGCAAACTTCTTCAACTTAGAGGGATTGAGAACGTTTTGTTCTGTGAATGAGCATTAATGCTGACAAATGTTGCCTGTTACTGCACCAGGATTAAACCAGCAGGGGTGGGGGAAAATATAGAGTTAAAAATGTATTGGACAATACTGCACGCACGGGGCTGGCAGTGAGAGTGAAGTGAGCTCATTTAGGGACTGGAATGGTTTGGATTCCACAGATGTCCAACATAATCACAAAATGAGTTGCATCATCATTAAATATGCACTTTAGGATATTGGTATCCAAATATCATTGGAGCTGACTCATTTCCTGCCAGCACGTTAAATGTGGTAGTGCCTTGAATTCTAAGAAGGTGATATCCCACTGCCTGCTACTTACCCCTTGTTGAACCTGCCTTGGCGATTTGGTCCACGTCCAGTAATCGGACTTTGAATATTCCAGCCACTGCAAGCAGTTGGTGCAACACACACACACACACACACACAGGGTCAAATCGTGCACGCACTTCATCTTGGATGAAAGCAGCTACCCTTGTTTCCCTTTTCACTGCCTGCTGGACGCCGGCTTGTCATGTTGCCCATTCAATCTCGGCTGATAGGCCAGCGGTAGGTAGAGCTGCTGCCTTAACAGCACCAGAGACCCCGGTTCGATCCTGACCACGGATGCTGCCTGTGTGGAGTTTGCACGTTCTCCTCCTGTGACCCGCGTGGGTTTCCCCCCCCCCCCCCCCCCCACATCCTCAAAGACGTGCGGGTTTGTAGGTTAATCACCCCCCCCCTCCGTGTAAATTGCCCCCTAGTGCGTAGGGGGGCGGATGAGAAAGTGGGATAACTTAGAACCAGAGTGAAGGGGTGATCGCTGGTCGGCATGGACTCGATGGGCCGAAGGGCCTGTTTCCATGCTGTATCTCTGAAACAAACTAAATCAAGATCTGATGGGAATTTCAATCTTAAAGGTTCATTTTTAACCAATTGGACATTTACTTGGGGATTATTTAGTACCAGATCGTAGCAATAACTTGCAAGCTAAACGACTAAATGTTCCAGCAATATAGGAGCAGCGACGTCTAATGTTGATTGAACCACTGTTGTCAAAGATTGTGTGTACTTGTAGACCTCAACAGTGCCATCCCACTTCAGAATTAAACATAGACACAGAGTGCTGGAGTAACTCAGTGGGTCAGGCAGCATCTATGGAGCTAAGGAAATAGGCAACGTTTCGGGCCGAAACCCATAAGGGTTTCGGCCCGAAACGTTGCCTATTTCCAGAAGGATTTCGGCCCGAAAAGTTGCCTATTTCCTTAACTCCATAGATGCTGCTGCACCATAACTCAGCGGGTCAGGCAGCATCTGTGGAGAACATGGATAGGTGACGTTTCACAGAGTGCTGGAGTAACTCAGCGGGTCAGGCAGCATCTGTGGAGAACATGGATAGGTGACAATTTTGGGCTGGGATCCTTTAATCTCCATCCCAACCCGAAACGTCACCTATCCATGTTCTCCACAGATGCTGCCTGACCCACTGAGTTATGGTGCAGCAGCATCTATGGAGCGAAGGAAATAGGCAACGTTTCGGGCTGAAACCCTTCTGGAAATAGGCAACGTTTCGGGCTTCTTAAACACAAAAGATATCCAGATGCTGGTTTATACCAAATACAGACACACAGAGTAACTCAGTGGGTCAGGCAGCACCGAAACGTTGCCTATTTCCTTAGCTCCATAAATGCTGCTGCACCCGCTGAGTTACTCCAGCACTCTGTGAAACGTCACCTATCCATGTTCTCCACAGATGCTGCCTGACCCACTGAGTTACTCCAGCACTCTGTGAAACGTCACCTATCCATGTTCTCCACAGATGCTGCCTGACCCACTGAGTTGTGGTGCAGCAGCATCTATGGAGCTAAGGAAATAGGCAACGTTTCGGTGCTGCCTGACCCACTGAGTTACTCTGTGTGTCTGTATTTGGTATAAACCAGCATCTGGATATCTTTTGTGATTAAGACGGAACTGCAGATGCTAGAAAATCGACAAAAATGCTGGAGAAACTCAGCGGGTGCAGCAGCATCTATGGAGCAAAGGAGATAGGCGACGTTTCGGGCTGAAACCCTTCTTCAGACTGATAGGGGGGGTGGGGGGGAGGCGGGGAGAAGAAAGGAAATATCTTTGTTGCCACAAAGGTTCCTTAGTGAAATGCAACATTCTCAGGGAATCAGGAACATTCCTGACCCAGGCCACTCAAAGTACAGAAGGAACATTTGGCAAAAAGCATTTCCGTCTTATTAAGGGCCTGTCCCACATACGCGACATTTTCGGAGACTGCCGACACCCGCCATAGGGCTTTACAGGTCGCCGAAAATTTCCAACGTGTTGAAAAAATCCAGCGGTGACCAGAACAAGGTACGACGACTCTTTGGGCGACTACTCAGGACCGTACGGGCTTCACCCCCGCGACATGCCGCCTGTACGGTCGTGAGTCGTCTCCTCAGTCGCCCAAAAGAGTCGCAGCGTCTTTCTGGTCGCCGCTGGATTTTCAACATGTTGGAACATTTTCGCAGAAAAAGTCGCGTAGGTGGGACATGGCCCGTAGCTCTCCGCACTTGGATCCAGGTCAACAATTGAGTGTGTTACGGACCAAAGATATTTGATCTCAAGACGACGGCGATTTTGATTGAGGTTTTAAGGGCTGCCGTTGCTGTTTGGTGGAAGGAGACTTGCGCGGAGCGAGTGTTTGTACTGAAAGCTCGGCAATCTCGTTAAAGCGGCCAACTTTGTTCTGTGGTGGGGGATATCTCTACCCCCCCCCCTCCCCCCCCCCCCCCCCCCCCCCCCCCCCCCCCACACTGCCTGGTAAAGTCAAGGTTGCAAAGAGGAGGTTAAAAATAAATTGGATAGTTATATGGACGGGAAAGGTATGGAGGGTTATGGTCTGAACGCAGGTGTATGGGACTAGGGGAGAATACGTGTTCGGCACGGACTAGAAGGGTCGAGATGGCCTGTTTCCGTTATTGCTGCAATTGTTATATGGTTATAGTGGAACTAGAATGATTTGACAATGGCAGACAAAAATGCTGGAGAAACTCAGCGGGTGCAGCAGCATCTATGGAGCGAAGGAAATAGGCGACGTTTCGGGCCGAGACCCTTCTTCAGACTGATGTGCCATAGATGCTGGCTCACCCGCTGAGTTTCTCCAGCAATGAAGTGAAGGTTGACAAAAGTGGTGGAGAAACTCAGCGGGTGCAGCAGCATCTATTGGAGCGAAGGAAATAGGCGACGTTTTGGGGCCGAGACCCTTCAGGAAGGAAATGGGTAACGTTTCGGGCCGAGACCCTTCAGGAAGGAAATAGGTAACGTTTCGGGACCCTTCAGGAAGGAAATGGGTAAAACCCTTCAGGAAGGAAATAGGTAACGTTTCGGGCCGAAACCCTTCAGGAAGGAAATAGGCAACGTTTTGGGGCCGAAACCCTTCAGGAAGGAAATAGGTAACGTTTCGGGCCGAAACCCTTCAGGAAGGAAATAGGTAACGTTTCGGGCCCGAGACCCTTCAGGAAGGAAATGGGTAACGTTTCGGGCCGAGACCCTTCAGGAAGGAAATAGGTAACGTTTCGGGCCGAAACCCTTCAGGAAGGAAATACGCAACGTTTTGGGGCCAAAACCCTTCAGGAAGGAAATAGGTAACGTTTCAGGCCGAAACCCTTCAGGGTTTCGGCCCGAAACGTTGCCTATTTCCTTCGCTCCGGAGATGCTGCCGCACCCGCTGAGTTTCTCCAGCATTTCGATTTTCCAGCATTCCTTCTTAAAACGAAAAGTGATTTGACAGTGATTTTCCCCCTTGCGGCATGCACTAACGTTCACCATTCCACCCCCAGTCCAGCAGCCCAGCTAAACAGAGTTGAAGCCTTTTTGACATTAGAGCATATATATATATTAAGGCATGTGACCAGCATTCCATCCTCTTTTTTGTTTGAACAGGTAAAAAACAAGGAAATCCAGAGAACCGCAACAAAGGTAACCCTCATAAGCATCGGAGCACACTAACTAGAAACATTTTTCTTCCTTTTATTTTTGTTAACCATTTATTGTCGTTCTTCAAATCCGCTCAGACGGCGGGAATCTTCAAACCCCTCCGCCTGTTTTACCGGGCTGCAACGATTATTGTCGTAAACCGTAAGCAAGTGCGTTGTGCTGGTCGCTATCAAACTGGGTTGTGGACGGGTGCTTGTGTCACCTTGGCCTGTTCAGGCTCATGGGTGTCTCTCACAAGGGCTGCCCTTAGAGCCAGGTGCTGACAGCTAATCCGAGATAACTCCCAACGGTCCTGCTGAAAACCAGCGACGACAGCCACATGAAGCCCAGGCCATTGATCCGACATGAAATGTGAAGTGGGCCTCTCAAAACACCACACAAGGACCACCGTCCTTCCAGATGTAACCCTGGCAACCTTCAACCCTGACGGGCAACTAATTTGGTCAGCCACAAACAAAAAGTACAAATTTCAAACAAATTTCGGCTATTGGATATTCTTTGGAAATGTCATCTGTAAATTTATCAAAATTTGTTTTCGAAATTTATCGAAAATGACATAATTTGTTTATGTAAAAACCTGTCCCTTTGGTAGCCCAGTGCCATGCTGCTTAGCTATTGACATCATCATTTGTGGCAAGTTAGCATCCCTCACTCCAGTCTACCATTGCCATGGCAATACACGTCAATGACTTGTGCTGGGGAAAATGCTCTCAGCATGGGGCGGATGTGGCATATATCGACTTCACCTTTATAGGGAAACAGTGATCGTTGAATCCCGGCTTTTTCTCCTCCATAGTCTCAACCTTCACGTTGTGGTTTGGCTGTTGTTTCCAGGCTGTGTGGAGGACCTCATAACCTCACCCTCTCTGCAGCTCCGCTCATCTCTCCTCAGCCTCTCTGACATAGTGTTTGTCCGTTTTCCTTTCTCTCTTTCGTTGGTGTTCTCAGCTCTCTCTATTTCCTCAAACGTAAAAACGCTAAGTAGGATAGTGTATACGCTCCAATCTTCTAATAGATGTGTTCTAGTCGCTCTGGATGTTGGCAGCCCAGCTTTGCTATTGATGGTGTCTCCAGGATTTGGTTTCCTTGTATCCATAGTGAAAGGGAAACTCATTGTGTATCAAATCTCAAATAATACATGTCTTTATATAAAGAGGCTATCAAGCCTTGGACAATTCAAGGATAATAATGCATTTCAGATCTGTGTGTATGTATACAAATTATCTTGCATCTGGCCCAATTCACCAGAATCTCACACATGTGGCTTCATGATGAAGCATTTCCAAAAAATACAGCTATTGGAATGCTGGGGAGTTGCCACAACTTTGTAGAAGATTTCTTGGTTGACTTAAAAAAAATTGAAAAAATGAAATTAAATTTCCAATTAAAACATGATACGATCCACCAGAAAGACCTTGTTAACTCATCTCCAACTGCCGGGCATTCACCATGGACGGAGTGAGACCAGCATTCAAAAACACAAACAGGTCTAAGCTTACAAATTACTCCCTATTTCTCCCGGCAACTATAACTGGTGATGTCACCTTACTCCTGTGTTCCCCTGCAAGGTGAACACTGACAATTGGAACGCTGTTCTCCTGCCACCAATCCTCTATCTAGAGTTGACTATAGGAGCAAAGAGGTCCTTCTGCAGTTGTACAGGGCCCTAGTGAGACCACACCTAGAGTATTGTGTGCACTTTTTGTACCCTTATTTGAGGAAGGACATTCTTGCTAGTGAGGGAGTGCAGCATAGGTTTACAAGGTTAATTCCCGGGATGGCGGGACTGTCATATGCTGAGAGAATGGAGCAGCTGGGCTTGTACACTCTGGAATTTAGAAGGATGAGAGGGGATCTTATATAAGATTATTAAGGGATTGGACACATTAGAGGCAGGAAACATGTTCCCAATGTTGGGGGAGTCCAGAACCAGGGGCCACACAGTTTAAGAATAAGGGGTAAGCCATTTAGAACGGAGATGAGGAAACACTTTTTCTCACAGAGAGTTGTGAGTCTGTGGAATTCTCTGCCTCAGAGGGCGGTGGAGGCCGGTTCTCTGGATACTTTTAAGAGAGAGCTAGATAGGGCTCTTAAAGATAGCGGAGTCAGGGGATATGGGGAGAAGGCAGGAACGGGGTACTGATTTGGGATGATCAGCCATGATCACATTGAATGGCGGTGCTGGCTCGAAGGGCCGAATGGCCTACTCCTGCACCTATTGTGTATTGGCAGCTAGCTATTCATTTGGTGATCTGTAAAGAATGTCTAAGTTAGCACTGGTTTACGGTCTAACTTGTATTTGCCCGTGATTGGTGAGGCCATGTGATGGAGTATTTTGTCACCATGGTCCTGGTTGTATGTTCAGATGGAAATGGTGCAAAGACGTTTTACGAGGATATTGCCAGCACTTGAGGGCCAGAGCTATAGGGAGAGGTTGTGCCAACTAGGACTTTATTCCTTGCAGCACAAGAGGATGAGGGGTGATCATCTAAAGGTGTATAAGACCATGAGGGGAATAGATAGGGTCTTTTCCCCAGTGTCGGGGAATCGAGAACCAGAGGACATAGGTTCAAGGTGAGAGGGGAAGAATTGAACAGGAACCTCAGGGGCAACGTTTACACACAGAGGGTAGTTTACACCCCAACGGTATGAACATTGACTTCTCTAATTTTAGATTGCCCTTGCTTTCTCCCTCCTTCCCCTCCCCCTTCCCAGCAAAGTCTTTCTCTCCCCCCCGATATCAGTCTGAAGAAGGGTCTCGACCCGAAACGTCGCCTATTCCTTCTCTCCATAGATGCTGCCTCGCCCCGCTGAGTTTCTCCAGCATTTTTTGGTCTACTTTGGGTTACATGGAACGAGCTGCCGGATGGAAGTACAGGGTCTTGGTGAGACCACACCTGGAGTATTGCGTACAGTTTTGGTCTCCTAAAGTGAGGAAAGACATTCTTGCCATAGAGGGAGTACAGAGGAGGTTTCACCAGACTGATTCCTGGGATGTCAGGACTTTCATATGAAGAAAGACTGGATAGACTCGGCTTGTACTCGCTAGAATTTAGAAGATTGAGGGGGGATCTTATAGAAACTTACAAAATTCTTAAGGGGTTGGACAGGCTGGATGCAGGAAGATTGTTCCCGATGTTGGGGAAGTCCAGAACAAGGGGTCACAGTTGGAGGATAAGAGGGAAGTCTTTCCCGACCAAGATGAGAAAATCATTTTTCACACAGAGAGTGGTGAATCTGTGGAATTTCCTGCCACAGAAGGTAGTTGAGGCCACACAGTTCATTGGCTATATTTAAGAGGGAGTTAGATGTTGCCCTTGTGGCTAAAGGGATCAGGGGGTATGGAGAGAAGGCAGGTACAGGATACTGAGTTCAGCCATGATTATATTGAATGGCGGTGCAGGCTCGAAGGGCCGAATGGCCTCTACTCCTGCACCTATTTTCTATGTTTCTATGAAAGCTAGGGCATAGGAAATAGGTAACGTTTCGGGCCGAACCCCTTCGGGATTCGGCCCGAAACGTTGCCTATTTCCTTCGCTCCATAGATACTGCTGCACTACTGAGTTGGATGATCAGCCATGATAATATTGAATGGCGGTGCAGGCTCGAAGGGCCGAATGGCCTCTACTCCTGCACCTATTGTCTATGTTTGTATGTTTACCTGATGCACCACTGTGATGCCCAGTTTAATGCATGGATGACATTACCTCCGGGTTGGTGCATTTAGGGGGTAGAGGTCGGTCTAAAAATAACGAGTCAGTCGTTCAGAAGAAAAGAGAAGAAAGCGCCTATTTTCTATGTTTCCTAGTAGTTGACGGAAATACTATCACAACATTTAAAATAGACATTTGGACGTGTACATGGCTAGGAAAGATTTGGAGGGATATGGACCAAATGCAGTGTAGAAGGGGCCATCTTGGTAGGCATGGGCAAGTTGGGCCTTGCTGTATGAATCTATAATAGACCTCAGGAAGTCTTGCCAGTGTTGGGCGTTGGTGGCTCGATAGCAATGTCACCGTTGGCTTTGTGAGGCACATGGCTCAACAGGTAACACATCAGAAAGTCTTAGTGTTCAGGTTCCTGACAACAACTTGTATTTATAGTGTAAGCGTGACACCCAAACGAGTAGAGGATAAATAATTAACTCGTGCTTCCTCACGAAGGCACTTGGTGCCCAAACAGAGAAAGCAATCCTCTTTGGCATCGGTTACAAGGCTTTCCATCCTTACCAAGGGCATCGGCAAACAGCAGACCCAGTCTCACCTTCAACTGAAGGTGACGAGCGGAACGCTAATATCTCACCATAAGGCAGCTCAGCGAGTCATGTGGAGGAGGGAACCACAGATGCTGGTTTAAACCGAAGATAGACACAAAAAGCTGGAGTAACTCAGCGGGACAGGGCAGCATCTCTGGAGAGACAATAGACATGGCTGTCTACCCTATTCATGCCTCTCGCAGTTTTATTCACCCCCATCAGGTCTCACTAGACAATAGACAATAGGTGCATGAGTAGGCCATTTGGCCCTTCGAGCCAGCAACGCCACTCAATGTGATCACGGCTGATCATCCCCAATCAGTACCCCGTTCCTGCCTTCTTCCCCATATCCCCTGACTCCGCTATTTTTAAGAGCCCTGTCTAGCTCTCTCTTGGAAGTTTCCAGAGAAGGAATGGGTGACGTTTCGGGTTGAGGCCCTTCCTCAGATTCAGAGTCTGAAGAAGGGTCTCGGCCTGTTCCTTCTCTCCAGAGATGCTGCCTGTCCCGCTGAGTTAGGCCAGTTTTTTGTGTCTATCTTCAGAAGTTCACGTTGCTGTTCTATCGGACTTTGGCCGGGCCGCATGTGGACTATTGCGTGCATTACAGGAAGGATGAGGGTGCAGGGAGGAAGGTTTACCAGAATGCCACCGGGATTAAATGGTATTAGACACAGGGAGAGGTTGGACAAGACTTGGGTTGTTTTCTCTGGAATGTCAGAGGTTTAAGAATAAGGGGTAAGCCATTTACAACGGAGACGAGGAAACACTTTTTCTCACAGAAAGTTGTGAGTCTGTGGAATTCTCTCCCTCAGAGGGCGGTGGAGGCAGGTTCTCTGGATGCTTTCAAGAGAGAGCTAGATAGGGCTCTTAAAGATAGCGGAGTCAGGGGATATGGGGAGAAGGCAGGAACGGGGTACTGATTGTGGATGATCAGCCATGATCACATTGAATGGCGGTGCTGGCTTGAAGGGCTGAATGGCCTCTACTCTTGCACCTATTGTCTATTGTCTATTGTCAATTGAGACCTGAAGGGGGTGTGTAAAACTGTGCGAGGCATGGATAGGGTGGACAGCCAGTATCGTTTCCCAGGGTGAAAGAATGAAAGACTAGAGGTCATCTCTATAAGGTGAGGGAGCAAAGTCTAAGGAGGCTAGTTGTGCGGGGGCAAGTTTTTGTGCCCAGCGGCTGTTGGGTGCCTGGAACGCGCTCGCTGCCAGGGGTGGTGATGGAGGGAGATGCGATCGGAGTGTGTAGGCGTTGGTCTTGGCCTCATCATGTTCGGCACAGACATTGCGGGCCGAAGGGCCTGTTCTTGTGCTATCCTGTTCCATCTTCTCTGTGGCCTTTGCAGTTGTGTGAGAGGGAGAGAAGCTAATCCTACAGTCAGGCTGTTAGTGAGCTGCAAGTGCCCAAAATAGTCACTCAGACAGAGACTTATGAGAAGGAGTAGGTGACGTTTCGGCTTGAGACCCTTCTCCACACCTTACCTGCTCTTTGTACCCTTCCATGCCTCTAGTTCCCCCCCCTCCCCGCCTCCCCTGACTCTCAGCCTGAAGAAGGGTCTCGACCCGAAACATCGACCACCCCTTCTCTCCAGAGATGCCGCCTGTCCCGCTGAGTTGCCCCGGCATTTTGTGTGCCCTTCCTCGGTGCAAACCAGAGTGGGGTAAAGGATCGATGTCCAGTTATAGTTGCCGCCTGGTTATCCATGGAACGAATCCCGCCATTGACCCGAATGCCTGTCTCGCTACCTGATGTCGAATGCCAAAAGGCCGAGGAGATGGGCGGCCAAACCCCGACGGCCATTTGTCGGCCGTGTTGTACAAAGTCCTTCCTTCTCTTCGCGAGGAGGTTGCGGCCATTTTAACGCCGTTCCCTTTCTTCATGTTTTACTCTGTGCTACATGTTCCATTCGCAGACGCGCGCTAAATATCCGTGGTTTTTGTGTGTCTTTGCTGTCTTCAGAATGATTCTTGTAACCGTAACATCATTTGCATCTGTGGCAAACTTGGGTGTCGATCTTCTCTCTCTATCTCTCTCGCTCTCTCTCTCTCTCTACCTCTACCTCGATCTTCCGCCCCTCGCGTTTGACCATTAAAGTGGGAGTTTGATCTGTGAACGTTTCCGGTTTAGAAAGTTCCCCCGTGTGTGTGTGTGTGTGTCCCCCGACCCTCGACCCTCGACTGCGAACGAAATGTGACCTCGCTGACGTGTAGCGTTCGCAGTCAAAATCATAAACGCAATGACGCCATTTTGTTCCGCGGTGCGGGTACACTGTGGTGACTTGCGATCTGCATCAATGAACGAATCCAAGGACACAGATAAAATTACAAAGCCTTAGAGGCGTTATTTTTTTTATAAATAGTTGCCCTGGCCTAACCCAATCAGGAGTCAAATTACCTAGGCACCCCCTTCTCAATGCAATACTTATTTGGAGATGTTTCTAAATCTCGATTCAAGTCATCATTTGGATATAGATTGTAGCTCTAGACATTAGCGCCATTCAAATGGAGCAATTTCGATCAATGAGATTTGCTATAGAGGCGGATTAATTTATTCCTTGCAGACGACTTTACAATTGAAACTTTGAATAGAACGAAGACCAAATTAGAGAAAAATTGAGATAGATTGTCTCAGCGACATGGTAGGAAATATCTTGCACTTGAGAGAAAATGGGAGGCTTAATTTTAATTCCAGCGTGACAGGGAATGAATCATTATCTATGTTTCCATAACTGGTCATTCTGTTGGAGAAACGTGGCTTTCCTATAACGGTTAAAATCCCGCTCCTTGACGTTCTGCCCGCGCACGCACGCACGCGCTCACGCACGGGCACGGGCCAGGCGTTTCGCCTTTGTCGGTAAAAAAAGGTTTGGCCGTTGGCCGCAATTGTTTGCAACTGTGTGTGTTTTTCTCCCGGTGTGTTGGCACCAGCTAAGGCCCAGGACGGCGTGGCGCTCGAGATACAGCCGCTGAAGAGCGAAGATGGCGCCGACCCGGAGGAGAAGGAGAAGAAGAAGTCGAACATCACGAAGAAGGAGAAGTCGGTCCTGCAGGGGAAGCTCACCAAACTGGCCGTGCAGATCGGCAAAGCAGGTACGGTGAATCCGACTCCGGCAAATCGCGCATAAATGTATTGTCGTCTCAAGCCCGTGATGTATTACAAAATTCTTAAGGGGTTGGACAGGCTAGATGCAGGAAGATTGTTCCCGATGTTGGGGAAGTCCAGGACAAGGGGTCACAGCTTAAGGATAAAGGGGGAATCCTTTAAAAACCGAGATGAGAAGAACTTTTTTCACGCAGAGAGTGGTGAATCTCTGGAACTCTCTGCCACAGAGGGTAGTTGAGGCCAGTTCATTGGCTATATTTAAGAGGGAGTTAGATGTGGCCCTTGTGGATAAGGGGATCAGGGGGTATGGAGAGAAGGCAGGTACGGGATACTGAGTTGGATGCAGCCTGATCATATTCTGGCGGTGCAGGCTCGAAGGGCCGAATGGCCTACTCCTCTAATTTCTATGTTTCCTATGTATTCATGAGCTCATGAGGTATTGGAGCAGAATTAGGCCATTGACACACGTGACAATGAAGATTGCCTCTCTCCATCCTCTCCCCCTTCCCAGTTCCCCCACCAGTCTGACATTCTATCTCTGCTGTCCTGTCACCATCTCAAAGCCAACACCGACTATTCTGCATCTTCCTTGATCTCCATCCCCTTTGAACAATTTTCACACCTCACACTTCCTTATCTCTGTACCTCCCTCTCCCCCTGGCATCAGTCTGAAGAAGGGTCTCGACCCTTTCCTTGCTTCTCACCAGAAACGCTGCCTGTCCCGCTGAGTTACTCCAGCATTTTGTGTCTACCTTCGATTTAAACCAGCATCTGCAGTTCTGAAGAAGGGTCTCGACCCGAAACGTTGCCTATTTCCTTCGCTCCATAGATGCTGCTATACCCGCTGAGTTTCCCCAGCATTTTTGTGCATGATTTCTGATTTTGGATGATCAGCCATGATTATATTGAATGGCGGTGCTGGCTGGAAGGGCTGAATGGCCTACTCCTGCAGCTATTTTCTGTGTCTCTCAACTTAATTCCGATTGTATTCTCCTCCCCTCCTAGGTTTGCTGATGTCGGCCATCACAGTCATCATCCTCGTGTTGTACTTTGTCATCGATACCTTTGGAATTCAGGGCCGCCCGTGGCTGGCAGACTGCACGCCCATCTACATCCAGTACTTTGTCAAGTTCTTCATCATCGGGGTGACTGTACTGGTGGTAGCTGTCCCAGAGGGGCTGCCACTGGCCGTCACCATCTCACTCGCTTACTCCGTAAAGGTGAGACCTCTTGTGTGGTGGACTCCAGGGTGAGTCTGTGGAATTCTCTGCCTCAGAGGGCGGTGGAGGCCGGTTAGTGTGTGGGAATCACTGGTCGGGGCAGATGAAACATACAAGATTATCAAGGGTTTGGACACGCTAGAGGCAGGAAACATGTTCCCGATGTTGGGGGAGTCCAGAACCAGGGGCCACGCACAGTTTAAGAATAAGGAGTAAGCCATTTAGAACGGAGATGAGGAAACACTTTTTCTCACAGAGCGTTGTGAGTCTGTGGAATTCTCTGCCTCAGAGGGCGGTGGAGGCCGGTTGCTTTCAAGAGAGAGCTAGATAGGGCTCTTAAAAATAGCGGAGTCAGGGGAGAAGGCAGGAACGGGGAACTGATTGGGGATGATCAGCCATGATCACATTGAGTGGCGGTGCTGGTGCTGGCTCGAAGGGCCGAATGGCCTCTACTCCTGCACCTGTTGTCTATTGTCTATTGAGGTCACGCTGTATCACTCTACAATTAGGAGATGGTAAATTTTCCAATTTACTTTGTATTTCTCGGCCTGACTATTATTTCTGGCTGACTTTGGTTCTGCTGATGGGAAGGGGGCGAGGGAAACTCAAACCTTGGTTCAGTTTCCTTTGTCCTTCACTTGCAGATCGATGCAGTGTTTTTCACACAGAGAGTGGTGAATCTGTGGAATTCTCTGCCACAGAGGGTAGTTCAGGCCAGTTCATTGGCTATATTTAAGAGGGAGTTAGATGTGGCCCTTGTGGCTAAGGGGATCAGGGGGTATGGAGAGAAGGCAGGTACGGGATACTGAGTTGGATGATCAGCCATGATCATATTGAATGGCGGTGCAGGCTCGAAGGGCCGAATGGCCTACTCCTGCACCTATTTTCTAATGCTTCTATACGGTTTCTATTCCGGGAGTTCATATACGCAAGATTAAGACGTGGGAGTGGAAAGTCCAGGATTGGGGGGGGGGTGCAAAGATTTGGGGGGGAGTCAGTAAACCCCACGACAGAAGGGGGAGGAGTTGTACAGTTTGATAGCCACAGGGAAGAAGAATCTGTGGCTTTAATTCATCTTTAGTTTAGTTTAGTTAAGTGGATACAGTGCGGAAACAGGCCCTTCGGCCCACCAAGTCCGTGCTGCCCAGTGACCCCCGCACACTAAGACCATCCTACGCCCACGAGGGACAATTTACACTTATACCAAGTCATTGTTATTTCTACAGCACATTTAAAAAGCATCTCTCGTTGGCCAAAGTGCTTCACATTGATGGAGGTACTAATGTTATACACCAGTGGTTCATAGATTAAGTACATACATCACTACATACATGTAGCCCTCGCTCAGAGGACGTCAAGAAAGGTTTGAGAGTAAAGATGAGTTTTTAGTCTCGACTTAAAGGAGTCGATGGAGGGGGCAGTTCTGATGGGCAGAGGGACGCTGCTGTTCCATAGTCTAGGAGCTGCAACCCGATGAACCGACAAACCTGCACGCCTTTGGAGGGTGGGAGGAAACCGAAGATCCCGGAGAAAACCCACGCAGGTCACGAGGAGAACGTGCAAACTCCGTACAGACAGCAGCACCCGTAGTCGGGATCGAACCCGGGTTTCTGTGAGGCGGAAACTCTACCGCTGCGCCACCGTGCCACCCGCCTCAGTTGACGGAAGTCTTTGACACACTTCCAACACAAGAGTAGAGTTTGATAGATCTCCAGGGACTTTCCCGTTTCCTTAAGACTGATGATCTGCTTCTTGGTGTCATTAACTCGGCCGGGAATGCATTAGATCTCCTGGCCTTTCGTTTCCTTTTTCTTTGGTGCAATGATTGTGGGACATTAGTCACTGCACTGACATGTGTGATAAATGTCTCTCCAACTCCCACCCTCCCAACCAACTACCGTCCTTGTCCAAGCGATGCATTCATTCATATCGGAACTTTCGCAGGACAGTCGACAATAGACAACAGGTGCAGGAGTAGAGGCCATTCAGCCCTTCGAGCCACCACCGCCATTCAATGTGATCACGGCTGATCATCCCCAATCAGTACCCCGTTCCTGCCTTCTCTCCATATCCCCTGACTCCACTATCCCTAAGAGCTCTATCTAACTCTCACTTGAAAGTATCCAGACAACCGGCCTCCACCGCCCTCTGAGGCAGAGAATTCCACAGACTCACAACTCTCTGGGTGAAAAAGTCTTTCCTCAACTCCGTTCTAAATGGCTTGCCCCTTATTCTTAAACTGTGTGTGGCCCCTGGTTCTGGACTCCCCCAATATCGGGAACATGTTTCCTGCCTCTAGCGTGTCCAAACCTTTAATAATCTTATATGTTTCAATAAGAATCCCTCTCATCCTGCTAAACCCCAGAGTAAACAAGCCCAGCTGCTCCATTCACTCATGTTTCCTGCCTCCAGTGTGTCCAAGCCCTTAACAATCTGATATGTTTCAAGGGACAGCGGTAGAGTTGCTGCCACACAGCGCCGGACACACGGGTTCGATCCTGACTATGGCGACGGTCTGTACGGTGTTTGTCCGTTCTCCCCGCGAGGCCCAGCGTGGGGGGGGGAGGGGGGCAAGATCTAAGGGGTACCACAAATAGAACACATTAAAAATGGTTCGTGTTAAAACGGAATCATTTGTAGCCCCGTCAGCGCCCTTTAGGTAGCGGCTCTTCGCATACCGTGGCTACGGTGCGCAAAACAAGGAATGTCACCGCGGCGATCACGTTTCGATCATTCATTCATCCATTCAGCCTTGGAGGGCACCCACTGCACACAGTGCCTCAGGAAGGCCGTCAGCATCCACAAAGACTCCTCACACCCTTGTAATCGTCTGTACGAACTCCTACCTTCCGGCAGACGTTACAAGGCCTTCTACGCCCGAACCTCCAGACTCAGGAACAGCTTCATCCCCAGAGCTATCGCTGCTCTGAACCGGCCCTGCTGAGTGTCCCCACCCCACATGAACTGTATTCACGCACATCGACCCGGCACAGACATATTTACATTTTAGACTGTTTTACTGGGTTAAAAAAAAAATTATAAATCATGTTTCTCGGGATATCTAAATATTATTAGTTATGACTATCAGTCGCAAACCAAATCTCGTCGCACCTATGTGCAATGGCGGTGCTGGCTCGAAGGGCCGAATGGCCTCCTCCTGCACCTATTTTCTATATTTTCTATGTTTCAATGACAATAAAAACTATTATTATTAAGGGGACATGACTTGAGAATTAAGGGACAGAGGTTTAGGGGTAACATGAGGGGGAACTTCTTTACTCAGAGAGTGGTAGCTGTGTGGAATGAGCTTCCAGTGAAGGTGGTGGAGGCAGGTTCGTTTTTATCATTTAAAAATAAATTGGATGGTTATATGGACGGGAAAGGAATGGTGGGTTATGGTCTGAACGCAGGTGTATGGGACTAGGGGAGAATATGTGTTCGGCACGGACTAGAAGGGTCGAGATGGCCTGTTTCCGTTATTGCTGTAATTGTTATATGGTTATTAATAACGACAATTGATTTCAGTTCATGACGTGGATAGAGCTACATCTCCGAATACAGATTTGAAAAATTCTCTTTTAAGGGGCCTTCTCTTCTATTTCTACTTTCCACTTTCTCTCTTCCTTTTTTTATTTTTTATATACACACTTCACGTTTTTCTACTCTCTACCATCTATTTTTCCACTTTTTCCCCTTTCTATTGTTTTCTTTTTCTTGTTCTGCTTACTTCCTTCTTATAACATAAAACTAGAGGTTGTACATAGAATGGATTACGGTATTACATAGTTGGCACCTAAAATTAGGTTCCACTGTACTGTTTTGTGCTGTATTAACTTCTAATAAAATTTAAAAAAATAAAAAAAAATAAAAATAACGACAATTGAACAGCTGTGCAGCGGGTAATCTTTCATCTTTCTGTTTTCCTAGAAAATGATGAAGGACAACAACTTGGTCAGGCACTTGGACGCATGTGAAACAATGGGGAACGCGACGGCCATCTGCTCTGACAAGACGGGCACCCTCACCATGAACAGAATGACAGTGGTCCAGTCGTACATCGGGGAGACTCACTACCGGCAGGTCCCAGCCCCCGATGCCATCTTGCCCAAGGTGTTGGAACGCCTCGTCAACGGGATAGCCGTCAACTCTGCCTACACCACCAAAATACTGGTGAGTGACTGCCGGCTGGAATGAGCTCCTTGTTCTGGAGTGTCGACTTGAAATGTTTGTCCAGCGGTCGAGAGCTAATGACAAATCTGTTCGTTTTGGAAGGAGTTGAGCGTTCAGTTTTTTCCCAAAGTGGTATCCTTGTATCCTCCAGTGCAAGTGGCCTTTTATGGTCATCTGTAATATCAGGCCAACCAGCCTGGCATAAACAGTATATACAAGATTGTCTCATGAACAAGACAAATGGCCGTAAGTCCACTTTTCACTGGTTTGTAAATCATGTAAAATGTGTGGGCGATTAGTATAATATATCGCGCTGAATTTGTTTAAAAGGACACAGAGTGCTGGAGTAACTCAGCGGGTCAGGCAGCATCTGTGGGGAACATGGATAGGTGACGTTTCACAGAGTGCTGGAGTAACTCAGCGGGTGCAGCAGCATCTATGGAGCTAAGGAAATAGGCAACGTTTCGGGCCGAAACCCGGAAGGGTTTCGGCCCGAAACGTTGCCTATTTCCAGAAGGATTTCGGCCCGAAACGTTGCCTATTTCCAGAAGGATTTCGGCCCGAAACGTTGCCTATTTCCAGAAGGATTTCGGCCCGAAACGTTGCCTATTTCCTTAGCTCCATAGATGCTGCTGCACCATAACTGAGTGGGTCAGGCAGCATCTGTGGAGAACATGGATAGGTGACGTTTCACAGAGTGCTGGAGTAACTCAGCGGGTCAGGCAGCATCTGTGGAGAACATGGATAGGTGACGTTTCACAGAGTGCTGGAGTAACTCAGCGGGTCAGGCAGCATCTGTGGAGAACATGGATAGGTGACGTTTCACAGAGTGCTGGAGTAACTCAGTGGGTCAGGCAGCATCTCTGTGGAGAACGTGGACAGGTACAAAGTGCTGGAGTAACTCAGCAGGTCAGGCAGCATCTATGGAGCTAAGGAAATAGGCAATGTTTCGGGCCGAAACCCACAAGGGTTTCGGCCCGAAACGTTGCCTATTTCCAGAAGGATTTCGGCCCGAAACGTTGCATATTTCCTTAGCTCCATAGATGCTGTTGCACCATAACTGAGTGGGTCAGGCAGCATCTGTGGAGAATGGATAGGTGACGTCTCACAGAGTGCTGGAGTAACTCAGCAGGTCAGGCAGCATCTGTGGAGAGAGGGGATGGGTGACGTTTCGTGTTGGAACCCTACCTCAGACAGAAAGGGGTTTCAGTTTTCCAATCTGAGGAAGATTTCTGACCCAAAACATCATCTATCCATTTTCTCCAGAGATTCTGCCTGACCCGCTGAGTTACTCCAGCACTCTTGTGTCTTATCTTAAGAATTTAATTGTGTAGGATGGAACTGCAGATGCTGGTGTACACCGAAGATAGGCACAGAGTGCTGGAGTAACTCAGCGGGTCAGGCAGCATCTCTGGAGAGAAGGAACAGGTGACATAGAAACATAGAAAATAGGTACAGGAGTAGGCCATTCGGCCCTTCGAGCCTGCACCACCATTCAATATGATCATGGCTGATCATCCAACTCAGTATCCTGTACCTGCCTTCTCTCCATACCCCCTGATCCCTTTAGCCAAAAGGGCCACATCTAACTCCCTCTTAAATATAGCCAATGAACTGTGTGGCCTCAACTACCTTCTGTGGCAGAGAATTCCAGAGATTCACCACTCTCTGTGTGAAAAATGTTTTTCTCATCTCGGTCCTAAAATATTTCCCCTCTATACTTAAACTGTGACCCCTTGTTCTGGACTTCCCCAACATTGGAAATAATCTTCCTGCATCTAGCCTGTCCAACCCCTTAAGAATTTTGTAAGTTTCTATAAGATCCCCCCTCAATCTTCTAAGTTTCTATAAGAGGCAAGTTTCCCAGAGGCAATTCGGACTGTAAACGCCTATCTCACCAGGGACTAACTCTACTGAACGTTTTTCCTTCCATTATTTATTATATAAAAGAATATGTGTGTTATGATTGTGTTTATAATTTGTTTGGTTGTTTTGTTGTTTGTCCTTTGCACAAAAGTCCGCGAGCATTGCCACTTTCATTTCACTGCACATCTCGTATGTGTATGTGACAAATAAACTTGACTTGACTTGACTTGATAGACGTTTCTGGTCGGGTTAAATATCATGTTTGGCTCCATGTAGTTGAGGCCAGTTCATTGGTTATATTTAAGAGGGAGTTAGATGTGGCCCTTGTGGCCAAGGGGATCAGAGGGTATGGAGAGAAGGCAGGTACGGGATACTGAGTTGGATGATCAGCCATGATCATATTGAGTGGCGGTGCAGGCTCGAAGGGCCGAATGGCCTCTACTCCTGCACCTATTTTCTGTGTTTCTATGAAAGCTAGGGCATAGGAAATAGGTAACGTTTCGGGCCGAACCCCTTCGGGATTCGGCCCGAAACGTTGCCTATTTCCTTCGCTCCACATAGCTACTGCTGCACTACTGAGTTGGATGATCAGCCATGATCATATTGAATGGCGGTGCAGGCTCGAAGGGCCGAATGGCCTACTCCTGCACCTAATTTCTATGTTTCTATGTTTCTATGTCTATGTTTCCATGTGTTGACCTTGCTTGACCCTGGTTGTTGGCGTGTGCTTGGTCCCCGACAGCCCCCCGAGAAGGAAGGCGGGCGTGCGCGCCACGTGGGCAACAAGACGGAGTGCGCTCTGCTGGGCTTCGTGCTGGACCTGAAGCAGGATTACCAAGCCGTGCGCAACGAGATCCCGGAGGAGAAGCTCTACAAGGTGTACACCTTCAACTCCGCGCGCAAGTCCATGAGCACGGTGCTGAAGAACGCCGACGGCACCTTCCGCATGTACAGCAAGGGAGCGTCCGAGATCATCCTGCGCAAGTGAGCACTCTTCGCTTCGTTTACGTTCAGAGAATTCCGTGCCCATCGCAGTGTTTGCTTCGATAGCAGCACTTTTTGGGGTTTTTTTCAAATCAAAAATATGAATTCAAACATTGAAATAGTATTTTAATAGCACAATAAAACAAAATCAGAACGGTGATTGCAGCACCTTGCACTGAAAGGTTCTATCAAGAGGTTGTTGCAGTGAACAAGCAGTTGTTTTATTTAGACATTGCATGGTTGGTATCCATGTAAGTTTGAGCCTCTTAACATTTGTCACTGCTGCTGCTGCTGCTGCTGCTGAACAAGGGTGTTTTCCACTTTGGTGGCAAAAACAGGAAGGCAGATTACTATCTAAATGGCGTCAAGTTGGGAAAAGGGGAAGTACAACGGGATCTGGGGGTCCTTATACATCAGTCTATGAAAGTAAGCATGCAGGTACAGCAGGCAGTGAAGAAAGCGAATGGCATATTGGCCTTTATAACAAGAGAAGTCGAGTATAGGAGCAAAGAGGTCCTTCTGCGGTTGTACAGAGCCCTAGTGAGACCACACCTGAAGTATTGTGTGCAGTTTTGGTCCCCTAATTTGTGGAAGGACATTCTTGCTATTGAGGGAGTGCAGCGTAGGTTTTACAAGGTTAATTCCCGGGATGGCGGGACTGTCATATGCCGAGAGAATGGAGCGGCTGGGCTTGTACACACTCTGGAGTTTAGAAGGATGAGAGGGCATCTCATTGAAACGTATAAGATTGTTAAGGGTTTGGACACGCTAGAGGCAGGAAACATGTTCCCGATGTTGGGGGAGTCCAGAACCAGGGGCCACACACACAGTTTAAGAATAAGGAGTAAACCATTTAGAACGGAGACGAGGAAACAATTTTTCTCACAGGGAGTGGTGAGTCTGTGGAATCCTAGTGTTAGTGTGCGGGGTGAGGGCTGGTCGGCACGGACTCGGTGGGCCGAAGGGCCTGTTTGGGCGCTGTATCTTGAAGTCTAAAGTTTCCCACAGTAAAGTGTTCCATTTGCAAGGTTCCACAAGCTGGGTGTTTACACCTAACATCAACAGTGTTTAATTTTAGAGATTTAATGACCACATTTACTGTTAAATCCTTGTTATTTACGTCTTGTTCCGATCCAGCCAGAACTGTGATTTGTTACCTTGCATTCATTGTTGATACGAGCTATACTGGGCCTCCGTTAGAGTTTAGAGATACAGCGCGGAAACAGGCCCTGAGCAGCGAGCCCCGCACACTAACACTATCCTACACACGCCAGGGACTATTTCCAATTTCCAGAAGCCAATTAACCTACAAACCTGCACGTCTTTGGAGTGTGGGAGGAAACCGAAGATCTCGGAGAAAATCCACCCAGGTCACTGGGAGATCGTGCAAACTCCGCAGTCGGGATTGAACCCGGGTCTCTGGCGCTGTGAGGCAGCAACGCTACCCGCTGCGCCACCGTGCCGCCCTGGTCTTGAAATGACTTTTCAGTGCAAGTTGACGCAATCCAACCAAATACTGGGATGGACGCAGAATGACCAAACACTTCGGACAAAGATAGTTTAGACAATGTTGTTACGGCATCAATAAGCTGGTTGGCAGCAAAGGGGGTCAGGCATCTCACGGCCGAACCCTCGTCAGCGGTTACTAGGACTATCGCTTACTAGGACGTCCTGAGTTAAGGGGAGTGCCCTGCTGCATAAGCAGATCTCACCTTGAGACCAGGAGTCGACAGGTAGCTGCACTCCAGAGGTAGGCCTCCAGAGAACCGGCCTCCACCACCCTCTGAGGCAGGGAATTCCCACACTCACCACTCTCTGTGTGGAAAAAGTGTTTCCTCATCTCCATTCTAAATGGCTTACCCCTTATTCTTAAACTGTGTGTGTGTGGCCCCTGGTTCTGGATTCCCCCAACTGGACACCCCCAACATCGGGAACATGTTTCTTGCCTCTAGTGTGTCCAAGCCCCTTAACAATCTTATATGTTTCAATGAGATGCCCTCTCATCCTCCTGAACTCCAGAGTGTACAAGCCCAGCCGCTCCATTCTCTCAGCATATGGCAGTCCCGCCATCCCGGGAATTAACCTTGTATCAGCATCAGAGGTCAGGATCGAACCCGGGTCTCTGGCGCTGTGAGGCAGCAACTCTACCGCTGAGCCACCGCGCCACCCAGATAGTACAATCTTGAGCCAAGCGCAGTGCTGGAGGAAAACTCAAGTGGGTCAGGCAGCATGTGTGGGGAGGAGATTGTTAAGGGTTTGGACACTATAGAGGCAGGAAACATGTTCCCGATGTTGGGGGAGTCCAGAACCAAGGGCCACGCACAGTTTAAGAATAAGGGGCAAGCCATTTAGAACTGAGACGAGGAAACACTTTTTCACACAGAGAGTTGTGAGTCTGTGGAATTCTCTGCCTCAGAGGGCGGTGGAGGCCGGTTCCCTGGAGGCTTTCAAGAGAGAGCTAGATAGGGCTCTTATAAATAGCGGAGTCAGGGGATATGGGGAGAAGGCAGGAACGGGGTACTGATTGGGGATGATCAGCCATGATCGCATTGAATGGCGGTGCTGGCTCGAAGGGCCGAATGGCCTCTACTCCTGCACCTATTGTCTATTGTCTATTGTGGGTGGATGGCGTTTCAGGTCGGAGCCCTTCCTCAGACCGATGGTCAAAGGTGCCGGACGGATATCGTGCGTGCGGCCGATCTCGCGCTAAAAAATAAAACGCTGTCACGTTATTTTTTTTCAGGTGCACTAAACTAGTGAACAAGAGCGGGGACGTTGTGGCGTTCAAGGCGAGAGACCGCGACGAGATGGTGAAGAAAGTAATCGAGCCCATGGCTTGCGAAGGTCTACGCACCATCTGCCTGGCCTTCAGGGACTTTGTCAAAGAGCCGGAGTGGGACAACGAGAACGAGATTCTCAACGACCTGACATGCCTTACGGTGGTCGGCATCGAAGACCCAGTCAGGCCTGAGGTAAATAACTGGGACTCCAGTGGATGTGGGGAGGAGGTTTCCACTGGGGGGAGAGACTGCATCGCACACGGAGGTAGGGTAGACAAAAAATGCTGGAGAAACTCAGCGGGTGAGGCAGCATCTGTGGAGCGAAGGAATGGGTGACGTTTCGGGTCAGACTGAAGATGGTTCTCGACCCGAAACGTCGCCTATTCATTAGTTCTGCAGTATATCTCTCTCTTTGAAGGATAGTGGCCATTCAGTACAGGGGGAATTAAGGGTCATAGAGAGATACAGTGCGGAAACAGGCCCGACTTGCCCACACCGGCTACACTAGTCCCACCTGCTCGAATTTGACCCATTATCCCTCCAAACCTGTCCTATCCATGTACCTGTCTAACTGTTCCTTAAACGTTGGGATAGTCCCAGCCTCAACTACCTCCTCTGGCAGCTCGTTCCATACACCCACCACCCTCTGTGTGGAAAAGTTACCCCTTCTTTTCCCCTTCACCTTGAACCTATGTCCTCTGGTCCTCGACTCACCTCCTCTGGGCAAGAGCCTCTGGGCACTGACAGAGACATTCTAATCCTGCTTACAAATAAATATGAATCAAACTAGCATTCCAACCGAGAGTCCAGGGTCACACAGATGCCCTTCAAAGTTAAGTTAGTAATTTTCTGGTTTGCAAGTAGCGGTTTTGAAACCTCCAATTTAGGAAAGAGCCTGCCAGTGATGGTAAATAAAATAACAGCTTGCCAGCATTAATACCGAGGGAAATCATAGGTTGTAATGTCTCAGTTAAATTTAGAAAGGACAGAGTTAGTGGAAGAGACACACAATTCTTTTATTAGTCTGCAAAGTATAAGGTGTCAACAGCAAATGGCAGAGAGCAGTCACAGAGTCTCACCGCATGGAAGGAAACAGGCCCTTCAGCCCGACACCATCGTTCTAGTCGAAGATAGGTTTTTTCACACAGAGAGTGGTGAATCTCTGGAACTCTCTTCCACAGAGGGTAGTTGAGGCCAGTTAGAAACATAGAAACATAGAAATTAGGTACAGGAGTAGGCCATTCGGCCCTTCGAGCCTGCACCGCCATTCAATATGATCATGGCTGATCATCCAACTCAGTATCCCGTACCTGCCTTCTCTCCATACCCCTTGATCCCCTTAGCCACAAGGGCCACATCTAACTCCCTCTTAAATATAGCCAACGAACTGTGGCCTCAACTACCCTCTGTGGCAGAGAGTTCCAGAGATTCACCACTCTCTATAGTTCATTGGCTATATTTAAGAGGGAGTTAGATGTGGCCCTTGTGGCCAAGGGGATCATAGGGTATGGAGAGAAGGCAGGTACGGGATACTGAGTTGGATGATCAGCCATGATCATATTGAATGGCGGTGCAGGCTCGAAGGGCCGAATGGCCTCTACTCCTGCACCTATTGTCTATGTTTCTATGAAAGCTAGGGCATAGGAAATAGGTAACGTTTCGGGCCGAACCCCTTCGGGATTCGGCCCGAAACGTTGCCTATTTCCTTCGCTCCATAGCTACTGCTGCGTTGAGTTGGATGATCGAGATCATATTTCTTCGGTGAGGCTTAAGGGCCGAATGCCTACACCTGCCGTTATTTCTATGTTTTCTTTAGACACAAAAATGCTGCGACTCTGCGGGACAGGCGGCATCCCTTGACCGATGGGTGACGTTTTGGGTCGAGACCCGGAAAAACTTAAGTCCCACGGCGTTTATTTTCTGCGACTGGGATCTTTGACGCGTCCGAAAAATTAGCGGCGTGATATTTGACGCGCGGTATTTCCTCAAGTGTCGTAAACATTTTTCTTTGTCGCCACTGGATTTTGAAATAAATGTTCAAACTCTTTTGGCGACACCGATATGATACCGGCAGTCGCCGAAAATCATCGCCAAGTGGGACTGGCCCGTTCGTTTTTAGTTTTAGAGATGCATCGCGGAAACAGGCACTTCTCCAGCCCGCCGAATGGCGATCCCCGCACACTAACATTATCCCACACACACACACTAGGGACAATTTTACCATTTTAGGGACAAACCTGCACGTCTTCGGAGTGTGGGAGGAAACCGGAGCGCCCGGAGAAAACCCAGTCAGCACGAACAAACTCGGGCACGGACAGCGCCCGTAGTCGGGATGGAACCCGGGTCTCTGGCGCTGTGAGGCAGCAACTCTACCGCTGCGCCACCGTGCTGCCCAATAGTTCAACACTGTAGTGCTTGATTGGTCACGTATGTGACCGCGAAGTGAAATACGTTTTACATAGATTGCGCGATTTTTGGCGCCGTTATTCATAGCCCAAAGTCCGCTGTACTGGAGCGGTTCCCGTAAACCGATATCCCTCTCCTCTCCTTGTCCGGTTATCTCTGTGGCTTTGAAATTTCCCTCCTGGAGAGAAGGTTCTTTCTATCTTTTAAAATCTATTTATTCATTTTTTTTCAAAAGCAAAAATCAAAAAGAATAATTATAAACATAACGGTGATATTGATACATTCAAGATTCAAGATTCAAGAGAATTTATTGTCATGTGTCCCTGTATAGGACAATGAAATTCTTGCTTTGCTTCAGCACACAGAACATAGTAGGCATTGACGACAGAACAGATCAGTGTGTCCATATAAATATATACATAAGGATCAGGGTTACATTAATGGTAGACAAAATGTGCTGGAGAAACTCAGCGGGACAGGCAGCATCTCTGGAGAGAAGCAACTGGTCCAGACCCTTCTTCAGCCTGAGGGTGAGGGGAGAGGGAGACACAGAGATATAGAAGGGTAAGGTGTGAAAATGAGAGATCAAGGGGGATAAATGTAGAATGGATCATTGTTAGCTGGGGGGTGAAGGTGGCAACGAGGCACACAAAGTAATATTTAATCAGGAGAATCAGACTGGTGGGAGAACTAGGATGGGAAGGGGCAGAGAGAGAGGGAAAGCAAGGGCTACTTGAAGTTAGAGAAGTCAATGTTCACACCGCTGGGGTGTAAGCTGCCCAAGTGAAATATGAGGTGCCGTTCCTCCAATTTGCGCTGGGCCTCACTCTGACAGTGGAGGAGGCCCAGGACGGGAGTCCCAGGTCAGTATGGGAATGGGGAGGGTGGATGTCCTGGTCCCTAGGGAGTCAGTCCCCAGTGTGTGTAGGATAGGAGTGATGGCTGGACTCGGTGGGCTGAAGGGCTGTATCGCCAAATTGAACTAAACCAATCAGGTGGGATTTTCCCCGCTGAGTTCTTAGAATAAAGGGGAGGTCATTTAAGACTGAGGTGAGAAAAAACGTTTTCACCCAGAGAGTTGCGGATTTGTGGAATTCCCTGCCACAGAGGGCAGTGGAGGCCAAGTCACTGGATGGATTTAAGAGAGAGTTAGATAGAGCTCTCGGGGCTAGTGGAGTCAAGGGATATGGGGAGAAGGCAGGCACGGGTTATTGATTGGGGACGATCAGCCATGATCACAATGAATGGCGGTGCAGGCTCGAAGGGCCGAATGGCCTCCTCCTGCACCTATTTTCTATGTTTCTATGAAAGCTAGGGCATAGGAAATAGGTAACGTTTCGGGCCGAACCCCTTCGGGATTCGGCCCGAAACGTTGCCTATTTCCTTCGCTCCATAGCTACTGCTGCACTACTGAGTTGGATGATCAGCTATGATCATATTGAATGGCGGTGCTGGCTCGAAGGGCCGAATGGCCTACTCCTGCACCTATTTTCTATGTTTCTTTGTTTCTATGAGTTACTCCAGCATTTTGTGTCGATCTTCGATTTCAACCAACATCTGCAGTTCCTTTCCTCGCACGGGTGGGATTTTTGTCCTGTCTTTTCTGATCGGGCTGGAGTTGAAGTCTTCTTAAATGGTTTTTTTTTTAATTGAAGTAGTGAACAACGATAATTACGAGCCTGGCGAATTGATAATTTATGAATCGATGCCAATTGGTCTAAATAATATATATATCGCCATGTACCTGATACCTTGCCTGATGTCTTTGTTCCTAATTTAAATTCTTTTCAAGTCACATGCTGAACTTGCTCACAGCACGGACAGAAATGCTTATTAACTATAAATAAACAGGTCCACAAACTGTTTGGTTCCATTATCCCGTGGAAGATAATTACACCTCTGTCAAATAACTTTATTCCTGGATGAAAGGTGTTTATTATTTCACGTCGACCTATGTTCCTGTTTATTCCCCTTTAACCGTTTCGCTGCCGGAGAGACGAGTGGCCAGGCGACGTTTTGGGTCGGGACCCTGCTTCAGAATCCCCCCACCTGAAACATAGTCTGTCAAAGAGTGATACAAGCCTGGAAACAGGACCTTCGGCCCAACTTTTGCCCACACCGGCCAACGTGTCCCATCTACACGAGGCCCACCTGCCTGCATTTGGCCCACAGCCCCTCCAATCCCGTCCCATCCATGTACCTGTCTAAATGGTTTTTTTTAAGTTTAAGAATAATATCATCCCCAATCAGTACCCCGTTCCTGCCTTCTCCCCACATCCCCTGACTCCACTATCTTTAAGAGCTCTGTCTAGCTCTCCATTGAAAGCATCCAGAGAACCAGCCTCCTGAGGCAAAGAATTCCACAGACTCACCACTCTCTGTGTGAAAAAGTTTTGTCCTCATCTCCGTTCTAAATGGCTTACCCTTTACTCTTAAACTGTGGCCCCTGGTTCTGGACTCCCCCAACATCGGGAACATGTTTCCTGCCTCCAGCGTGTCCAAACCCTTACTAATCTTATAATATTAGTTTCAATAAAATCGCCTCTCATCCTTCTATACAAGCCCAGCCGCTCCATTCTCTCAACATATGAGGTGATGTTTCAGGTCGAGACCCTTCTTTGGACAAGACTTTTCACTGTACCAGTACACATGGCAGTAATAATCGACACTAAACATAAAACATAGCTTTTTACTGCATCTATGTACAGGTGATAATAACAAACCTGGCACTATTTTGTCTGATGAAAATTCATATAATTGTGTAAAATTCCCCCAGAACCAGGGGCCACAGTTTAAGAATAAGGGGTAAGCCATTTAGAACGGAGATGAGGAAAGACTTTTTCACCCAGAGAGTTGTGAGTCTGTGGTATTCTCTGGGCTTGTACACTCTGGAGTTTAGAAGGATGAGAGGGGATCTTATTGAAACATATAAGACTATTAGGGGTTTGGACACGCTAGAGGCAGGAAACATATTCCTGATGTTGGGGGAGTCCAGAACCAGGGGCCACAGTTTAAGAATAAGGAGTAAGCCATTTGGAACGGAGACGAGGAAACACTTTTTCACCCAGAGAGTTGTAAGTCTGTGGAATTCTCTGCCTCAGAGGGCGGTGGAGGCAGGTTCTTTTTAGATGCTTTCAAGAGAGAGCTAGATAGGGCTCTTGAAGATAGCGGGAGTCAGGGGATATGGGGAGAAGGCAGGAACGGGGTACTGATTGGGGATGATCAGCCATGATCACATTGAATGGCGGTGCTGGCTCGAAGGGCCGAATGGCCTCTACTCCTGCACCTATTGTCTATTATTAGCAAAATAGTGTGAATAATCTTGGTTTGACGTTTCTTGTGCGGTGTTTGGTGCTGATGTTTGCAGTTATGCCCTGGCTGTCTATCCATTCTGAACCTTCTGAATCTTGTAGTAGTCGGCAGTTCAGTACTCTGCATATCGCCAACTTGGGCAATTTAACATTTTTATCAAGCCATTTAACCTACAAACCTGCACGTCTTTGGAGTGTGGGAGGAAACCGAAGATCCCGGAGAAAACCCCACGGGGAGAACGTGCAAACTCCGTACAGTCAGCACGGGTGGTCGGGAGCGCTGCATTTTTCTGTAAGGCAGCAACTCTAACGCTGTGCCACTGTGACTGCCCATTGTGTAACTTGTGTGTGTGTGTGTGTGTGTTTGCCGTTGCAGGTCCCAGATGCTATAACCAAGTGCCAGCGGGCTGGGATCACAGTGCGGATGGTGACGGGCGACAATATTAACACCGCGCGGGCCATCGCCACCAAGTGCGGCATCATCAGCCCCGGCGAGGACTTCCTGTGTATTGAAGGCAAGGAGTTCAACCGGCTGATCCGCAACGAAAAGGGCGAGGTGTGTGGTGTGTTTTTTAAAAATCAAAAGTATTGATTCAAACATACAAATAGTATTTGCAACACAATAAAACAAACCAGAACCCACCGCCATAGCACACGACAAAACAAATATACTACTCGAAGGGCTGAATGGCCTCCTCCTGCACCTATTTTCTATGTTTACTAAACAAAATTCAAGTCAAGTCACTTTTATTTATATAGCACATTTAAAAAACAACTCTCGTTGGCCAAAGTGCTTTATATTTGTTATAAGAATAGTATAACAGACAACAGTGGTTCATAGATGAAATACAAACATCACTACATACATATAGCCCTCGCTTAGAGGACGTCAAGAAAGGCTTGAGAGTATATATATTACAATTCTTGTCCAGGATACATTCCACGCCCCGCGGTGCCCAATGGTCCCGGAAATCCCCCAGCGGGTAGTATCTTTCTAGTAGCACCCGGGCGCAGACGTAACCCCGGAAAAGGGGCAGTCAGGCAGCCGGCTCGGGCAGAGCCTTCTTCCGCCTGGCGCCGTGACTTGCGGATGGCTTAGCTTGGCCAGGCCCAGGATTCCTCACGGCAATTTGTTGACCCACTCGGCCGTGGCTGGGTAAATGATGAGTTGGCCCCGGGTGCTGGACTGCACACAAAGCCCAGCCGGCGGGGCCAGCTGAGGAGTTTTGGCCCGGGGGCCGTGCGATATCGCGCGCCAAGTCCGGCGCTCCATGAGAAGAAGGGGATGTGGTGGTGGTGGTGTCGGTGGTCAGCGAAGGTCCGAAGGTCGGACAGCTGACCGGGCTGCCGACTGACCGACCGACGGGGCCACGGGCGAGGCGCTGCTGCTGCACTCCACGGGCTGCACTACGTCGGGACGGGTGAGTCGGGGGCCGGACGACCCGACAGTCCCCTCGACCCGAGTAGTAGCGGTCAAATACGGGACAAGGGCGGTCCCGTACGGGACAAACCAATTTAGCCCCAATATACGGGATGTCCCGGCTAATACGGGACAGTTGGCAACACTAAGTATAACCGAGTTTAGAAGGATGAGGGGGGGGGCCTCAGGGAAACGTACAGAATAGTGAAAGGCCTGGATAGAGTGGATGTGGAGAGGATGTTTCCACTAGTGGGAGAGTCTAGGACCAGAGGTCACAGCCTCAGAATTAAAGGATGTTCTTTTAGGAAGGAGATGAGGAGAAATGTCTTTAGACAGAGGGCGGTGAATCTGCGGAATTCTTTGCCACAGACGGCTGTGGAGGCCACAAGTCAGTGGATATATTTAAGGCAGAGATAGATAGATTCTTGATTAGTACGGGTGTCAGGGGTTATGGGGAGAAGGCAGGAGAATGGAGTTAGGAGGGAGAGATAGATCAGCCATGATTGAATGGCGGAGTAGACTTGATGGGCCGAATGGTCTAATTCTGCTCCTATCACTTATGACCTTATAACATAGCAGAGGTCTGCTGTGGTGCGGGGACATCCCTCCTAGAACATCGCAGGAACAGGAACAGGAACAATGTCCAATATTATTCATAAGTTCATAACTTATAGGAGCAGAATAAGACCATTCGGCCCATCGAGTCTAGTCCGCCATTGAATCATGGCTGCTCTATCTCTCCCTCCTAACCGCATTCTCCACTTTCTTCCCATAACCCCTGACACCCGAACTAATCTATCTATCTCTGCCTTAAAAATATCCACTGACTTGTGGCCTCCACAGCCGTCTGTGGCAATGAATCCCGCAGATTCACAACCCTCTGACTAAAGAAATTCCTCCTCATTAATGTCCCAATTGTCCCGTCCTCTAGCAGTTCCTGACTCTTTTAAACCTCTTACATATTTGCGGTGTTGAGTCATAATTTTACACACTTCTATCAGGTCTGCTGTCAGCCACCGAGTCTCCATGGAAAACAATCCAAGTATGTCCCATCACTCCTTCTAGGTAATGCCCTCGAATCCAGGCATCATTCTCGCAAAAAATGTAGAACCAAGGGTCCCGGCCTGAAACATCACCAATCCATGTTCTCCAGAGATGCTGCCCGATCCACTCAGTTACTCCGGCACTTCATAACATCATTCATGGTGTTCTGGTTTCATTGAGATAGCCTCTCATCCTTCTAAACTCCAGAGTGTACAAGCCCAGCTGCTCCATTCTCTCAGCATACGAGAGTCCCGCCATCCCGGGAATTAACCTGGTGAACCTACGCTGCACTCCCCCAATAGCACGAATGTCCTTCCTCAAATTAGGGGGGGGGGGAAGCAAGGGTGACGAAGTTAGATAAATTAGGGTTGAATCTGAAGAAGGGTCTCGACCCGAAACGTCACCCGTTCCTTCTCTCCAGAGATGCTGTCTGTCCCGCTGAGTTACTCCGGCGTTTTGTGTCTGTCTGCTGGGTTGCCAGCTGCCCACGGAAGCTGGCCCTTCGGCCCAACTTGGCCATGCTAACCACGATGCCTAACCCAGTTCATTTGCAACGTTTAACCGCTTGTGTAAACATGTAATCAGCGATTTGCTTCATGAATCTCGCTTTGTTCTCTCTGCAGGTGGAGCAAGAACGTCTGGACAAGGTCTGGCCAAATCTCCGTGTCCTCGCACGATCGTCCCCGACTGATAAACACACGCTGGTCAAAGGTATTAGTCGTAGACGGAGTGATACAGCGTGCAAACAGGCCCTTCGGCCCAACTCCCCCATGCTCACCAACATGCCCCATCTACACCAGTCCCACCTGCCTGCGTTTGGCCCCACATCCCTCCAAACCTGTCCTATCCATGTACCTGTCTGAATGTCTCCTACACAGAGAGTGGTGAATCTGTGGAATTCTCTGCCACAGAAAGTAGTTGAGGCCAGACTCGGCTTGTACGCGCTAGAATTTAGAAGATTGAGGGGGGATCTTATAGAAACTTACAAAATTCTTAAGGGGTTGGACTAGCTAGATGCAGGAAGACTGTTCCCAATGTTGGGGAAGTCCAGAACAAGGGGTCACAGTTTAAGGATAAGGGGGAAATCTTTTAGGACTGAGATGAGAAAAACATTTTTCACACAGAGAGGGGTGAATCTGTGGAATTCTCTGCCACAGAAGGTAGTTGAGGCAACAGTTCATTGGCTATATTTAGGAGGGAGTTAGATGTGGCCCTTGTGCCTAAAGGGATCAGGGGGTATGGAGAGAAGGCGAGGGTACGGGATACTGAGTTGGATGATCAGCCGTGATCATATTGAATGGCGGTGCAGGCTCGAAGGGCCGAATGGCCTCTACTCCTGCACCTATTTCCTATGTTTCCAAACATTGCAACAGCCCCTGCCTCAACTACCTCCTCCGGCAGCTCGTTCCATACACCCACCACCCTTTGTGTAAAAAAATGTTACCCCTCAGATACCCATTGAATTTCCCCCCTCCTCCCCTCCCTCCTCACCTTAAACCTATGTCCTCTGGTCCTCGATTCCTGTACTCTGGGCAAAAGATCTGCATTCACCCCAAATCCCTCACATGCGTTTAAGAAGGAACTGCAGATGCTGGAAAATCGAAGGTGGACAAAAGTGCTGGAGAAACTCAGCGGGTGCAGCAGCATCTATGGAGCGAAGGAAATAGGTAACGTTTCGGGACGAAACCCTTCCGGGTTTCGGCCCGAAACGTTGCCTATTTCCAGTAGGGTTTCGGCCCAAAAGTGCTGGAGAAACTCAGTGGGTGCAGCAGCATCTATGGAGCGAAGGAAATAGGCAACGTTTCGGGACGAAACCCTTCCGGGTTTCGGCCCGAAACGTTGCCTATTTCCAGTAGGGTTTCGGCCCAAAAGTGCTGGAGAAACTCAGTGCGTGCAGCAGCATCTATGGAGCGAAGGAAATAGGCAACGTTTCGGGACGAAACCCTTCCGGGTTTCGGCCCGAAACGTTGCCTATTTCCAGTAGGATTTCGGCCCGAAACGTTGCCTATTTCCTTCGCTCCATAGATGCTGCTGCACCCGCTGAGTTTCTCCAGCACTTTTGTCTAGCTATTCCTCACATGGCTTTGTACACCCTCTATAAGATCATGTACACCTCACCCAGATCAAAATATCAGTTCTTCTAAAGAAGCACGGTGTATTAACCACTGTTTTGTTTCCTGCTCATCTGTGTAACTGGATCTACAGTGCAAAGGTCACAGTTTCTATTTTGGATTGTAATTCAGATTACGAATGGCTTTGAAAGAGGGGGAGGATGAGAGATGAGAGATCTCTCAACTCCTTTAATGAAACAGTCGCTGTGTCTGTAGGAAGGAACTGCAGATGCTGGTTTATAAGGGGTAGGCCCATTTAGAACGGAGATGAGGAAAAACCTTTTCACAGGCAGAGAGTTGTGAGTCTGTGGAATTCCCTGCCTCAGAAGGCGGTGGAGGCCGGTTCTCTGGATGCTTTCATGAGAGAGTTAGATAAGAGCTCTTAAAGATAGCGGAGTCAGGGGATATTGGGGAAGTCCAGAACAAGGGGTCACAGTTTAAGGATAAGGGGGAAATCTTTTAGGACCGAGATGAGAAAAAACAAAATTCACACACAGAGAGTGGTGAGTCTGTGGAATTCTCTGCCACAGAAAGTAGTTGAGGCCAGTTCATTGGCTATATTTAAGAGGGAGTTAGATGTGGCCCTTGTGGCTAAAGAGATCAGGGGGTATGGAGAGAAGGCAGGTACAGCATACTGAGTTGGATGATCAGCCATGATCATATTGAATGGCGGTGCAGGCTCGAAGGGCCGAATGGCCTACTCCTGCACCTATTTTCTATGTTTCTATATGGGGAGAAGGCAGGAACGGGGTACTGATTATGGATGATCAGCCATGATCACATTGAATGGCAGTGCTGGCTCGAACGGCCGAATGGCCGACTCCTGAGCCTATTGTCTATTGTCTAATTCGAAGGTAGACACAAAATGCTGGAGTAACTCAGCGGGACAGGCAGCATCTCTGGAGAGAAGGAATGGGTGACGTTTCGGGTCGGGCCTGAAGAAGGGTCTCGACCCGAAACGTCACCCATTCCTTCTTTCCAGAGATGCTGCCTGTCCCGCTGAGTCCCTGTTTCTGACTGAGTTTAGTTTGAGTTGAGTTTATTTTCTGAGTTGTGTTTATTGTCCTGTGTATCAAGGTACAGGGAAAAGCTTTTTGTTGCGTGCTAACCAGTCAGTGGAAAGACAACACATGATTACAATCGAGCCGTCCACAGTGTACAGATACAGGACAAAGGGAATAATCGGAATAATGTTTACTGCAAGGTCAAGGCCCGATCAGAGATAGTCCCAGGGTCTCCAGTGAGGTAGATCGCAGCTCAGGACCGCTCTCTAGTTGGTGAGAGGACGGTTCAGTTGCCTGATAACAGCCGGGAAGAAACTGCCCCTGAATCTGGAGGTGTGTGTGCGTTTGTTTTCACACTTCTATACCTCTTGCCCGATGGGAGAGGGGAGAAGAGGGAGTGGCCGGGGGTGAGACTGGTCCTTGATGATGCTGCTGGCCTTGCCGAGGCAGTGTGAGGTGTAGATGGAGTCAATGGAGGAAGGGAGGGGTTTGAAATAGTCACACAGCACGGAAACAGGCCCTTCGGCCCACCTTACCCATGCCAACCAAGATGCCCCATCCACACTAGTCCCACATACCAACGTTTGGCCCATATCCCTCTAAACCTAAGACACATAATGCTGGAGATTGTCCACTTTGGTGGCAAGAACAAAAGGCAAATTATTATCTGAATGTTTGTCAGATTAGGAAAAGGGGAGATGCAACAAGACCTGGGGGTCCTTGTACATCAGTCACTGAAGGTAAATTTGCAGGTACAGCAGGTAGTGAAGAAAGAGAATGGCAGGTTGGCCTTCATAACAAGAGGCCGGTGATCAGTGATCGCTCAGTCCCCCCTCTCCCCCCCCCCACTTTCTGGATGATCATATTGGCTTGAAGGGCTGAATGGCCTCCTCTTGCACCTTTTTCCTATGTTTCTAACCAACGTGAATGGGTGATCGCTGGTCGGCGTGGACTAAGTGGGCCAAAGGTCCTGTGTTCAAGTCGTGGGGGGGGGGTGAAGCCTGTATGGTCGTGAGTAGTCGCCCAAAGAGTCGTACCTTTTTCTGGATTTTCAACATGTTTGAAATCTTCGGCCACCTGTGACGGGTACCGGCAGTCGCTGAAAAAAACTTGCGTAAGTGGGACAGCCCCTTGCGTCATTGTGCTTTTGTGATACTGTTGCTATTTTTGGTCGACTTGCGTAAGGATTTGAGTATAGGAGCAGAGAGGTTCTACTGCAGTTGTACAGGGTCTTGGTGAGACCACACCTGGAGTATTGCGTACAGTTTTGGTCTCCAAATCTGAGGAAGGACATTATTGCCGTAGAGGGAGTGCAGAGACGGTTCACCAGACTGATTCCTGGGATGTCAGGACTGTCTTATGAAGAAAGACTGGATGGACTTGGTTTATACTCTAGAATTTAGAAGATTGAGAGGGGATCTTATAGAAACTTACAAAATTCTTAAGGGGTTGGACAGGCTAGATGCAGGAAGATTGTTCCCGATGTTAGGGAAGTCCAGGACAAGGGGTCACAGCTTAAGGATAAAGGGGAAATCCTTTGGCTAAGGGGATCAGGGGATATGGAGAGAAGGCAGGTACGGGATACTGAGTTGGATGATCAGCCATGATCATATTGAATGGCGGTGCAGGCTCGAAGGGCCGAATGGCCTACTCCTGCACCTAACTTCTATGTTTCTATGTAACATTTTGTTTGCTGTCCAGCGGGCAAAATAATGTCTTTCCGATTAGGCGCCGTTTCGTGCCGGAGTTTGAACGGCCGTCTTTTGTTTACCGCAGGTATTATTGACAGCACCATCGGCGAGATGCGGCAGGTGGTGGCGGTGACAGGCGACGGGACGAACGATGGACCGGCGCTGAAGAAGGCGGATGTCGGCTTCGCCATGGTACGCTCCCCCTTCCCCTCGCCACGTTACCGGATCGGCAGCGCTCTCAGCGGCAGAGACACAGGTCTCGATCCCGACCACTGGCGCTGTCCGCGCAGAGTTTGTACGTTCTCCCCGTGACCCCCGCGTGGGTTTCCTCGAAGATCTTCAGTTTCAATAAACAAAAGGTGCAGGAGGAGGCCATTCGGCCCTTCGAGCCAGCACCGCCATTCAATGTGATCACGGCTGATCATCCCCAATCAGTACCCCGTTCCTGCCTTCTCCCCATATCCCCTGACTCCGCTATCTTTAAGAGCCCTATATAGCTCTCTCTTGAAAGCATCCAGAGAACCGGCCTCCACCGCCCTCTGAGGAACGATGTTGGGGGGGTCCAAAACCAGGCTGATCATCCAACTCAGTAGTGCAGCAGTAGCTATGGAGCGAAGGAAATAGGCAACGTTTCGGGCCGAATCCCGAAGGGGTTCGGCCCGAAACGTTACCTATTTCCTATGCCCTAGCTTTCATAGAAACATAGAAAATAGGTGCAGGAGTAGAGGCCATTCGGCCCTTCGAGCCTGCACCATTCGCCATTCAATATGATTCGAACATACAGGCATCACCCCCACAGACTCACAACTCTCTGTGAGAAAAAGTGTTTCCTCATCTCCGCTCTAAATGGCCGACCCCTTATTCTTAAACTGTATGTGTGGCTCCGGGTTCTGGACACCCCCAGCATCAGGAATATGTTTACTGCCTCTAGCGTGTCCAAGCCCTTAACAATCTTATATGTTTCAATGAGATCCCCTCACATCCTTCTAAACTCCAGAATGTACAAGCCCAGCTGCCCCATTCTCTCAACATATGACAGTCCCGCCATCCCGGGAATTAACCATATAACCATATAACAATTACAGCACGGAAACAGGCCATCTCGGCCCTACAAGTCCGTGCTGAACAACATTTTTCCCTTAGTCCCACCTGCCTGCACTCGTACCATAACCCTCCAATTAACCTTGTATCAGCATCAGAGGTCAGGGTCCATTCTCTGTTCCATTCTCTCTCCAAGACCTACAATAGACATTTAGACAGTAGGTGCAGGAGTAGGCCATTCGGCCCATCGAGCCTGCACCGCCATTCATTGTGATACAGGGTGTGGAAGGGACTGCAAGGAGGAGCATGTGACGAGCGCGTGTTGTGCTTGTGCTTCCACAGGGGATTGCAGGGACGGACGTGGCCAAAGAGGCGTCGGACATCATCCTGACCGACGACAACTTCAACAGTATCGTCAAGGCCGTGATGTGGGGGCGGAATGTCTACGACAGCATCTCCAAGTTCCTGCAGTTCCAGTTGACCGTCAATGTGGTGGCTGTCATTGTGGCCTTTACTGGTGCCTGCATCACGCAGGTACATAGAAACATGGAAACATAGACAATAGGTGCAGGAGTAGAGGCCATTCGGCCCTTCGAGCCTGCACCATTCGCCATTCAATATGATCATGGCTGATCATCCAACTCAGTAGTGCAGCAGTAGCTATGGAGTGAAGGAAATAGGCAACGTTTCGGGCCGAATCCCGAAGGGGTTCGGCCCGAAACGTTACCTATTTCCTATGCCCTAGCTTTCATAGAAACATAGAAAATAGGTGCAGGAGTAGAGGCCATTCGGCCCTTCGAGCCTGCACCATTCGCCATTCAATATGATCATGGCTGATCATCCAACTCAGTATCCTGTATTGTATTGTATATCTTTATTGTCATTTCCTGAGTATGAAACGTCACCTATTCCTTCGCTCTATAGATGCTGCCTCACCTGCTGAATTTCTGATTCAGATTCAGATTCAGATTCAATTTTAGTTGTCATTGTCAGTGTACAGTACAGAGACAACGAAATGCATTTAGCATCTCCCTGGAAGAGCGACATAGCAAACGATTTGAATAAATAATGATAAGTGTCCGGGGGGTGGGGCGGGGGGGTGGTGATTGGCAGTCACCGAGGTACGTTGTTGAGTAGAGTGACAGCCGCCGGGAAGAAGCTGTTCCTGGACCTGCTGGTTCGGCAACGGAGCGACCTGTAGCGCCTCCCGGATGGTAGGAGGGTAAACAGTCCATGGTTGGGGTGAGAGCAGTCCTTGGCGATGCTGAGCGCCCTCCGCAGACAACGCTTGCTTTGGACAAGCATTTATGGAGCGAAGGAATAGATGAATAACTGTAAAATTGTCGCTAGTGTGCGTGGGATAGTATAGTGTGCGTTGTGGGTGGGCTGAAGGGCCTGATTTGCGTGCTGTTATCTCTGAACTAAGCTACCAATTTGCTTCCCACACCAGGATTCCCCTCTGAAAGCGGTTCAGATGTTGTGGGTCAACCTGATCATGGACACCTTTGCCTCCTTGGCCCTGGCGACAGAACCACCCACCGAGTCGCTTCTGCTGCGCAGGCCCTACGGCAGGAACAAGCCGCTCATCTCCCGTACCATGATGAAGAATATCCTCGGCCATGGGGTCTACCAGCTCACCATCATCTTCACCCTCCTCTTTGCTGGTCAGTCTGCTCGCCCGGTTTGCGCTTTGCGATCGGGTTTTCAGTTCTTTCGATAGACGATAGACGGCCCTTCGAGCCAGCTCCTTTCGCCATTCAATGTGATCATGGCTGATCATCCCCAATCAGTTCCCCGTTCCTGCCTTCTCCCCATATCCCCTGACTCTCTCTCACTATCTTTAAGAGCCCTATCTAGCTCTCTCTTGAAAGAATTCTCCCCAGAGAACCTGCCTCCACCACCCTCTGAGGCAGAGAATTCCACAGACTCACCGCTCTCTGTGAGAAAAAGTGTTTCCTCGTCTCCGTTCTAAATGGCTTACACCTTATCCTCATGTCTGTTTTAGTTCTATTTTTGAGATGATAATTTTTAACTGGTAATTATTTATTTATGTTTTTATTAATTGCACGGATGACAAAACTGACGATAGACGATAGGTGCAGGAGTAGGCCATTCGGCCCTTCGAGGCAGCATCGCCATTCAATGTGATCATGGCTGATCATCCACATTCGGTTCCCCGTTCCTGCCTTCTCCCCATATCCCTTGACTCCGCTATCTTTAAGAGCTCTGTCTAGCTCTCTCTTGATAGTATCCGGGGCCCTTTATCCCACCGAGTCCGGGCCAAACAGTGCTCACCAATACACTACTTCTATCCCATGCACTCGGGATAATTTCCATGGGGCCAACTGAGCTACGATCCTGCACGTCTTTGGGGTGTGTGTGGTGGACCCGCGCCGTGTTCCGATTGGCCACCTCGTAATGAACAGTACTCCAGCGTGTACAAGCCCAGCCGCTCCATTCTCTCAGCGTATGACAGTCCCGCCATCCCGGGAATGAACCTTGTACAAAAGAATTGGCACCGTGACTGGGTAGATGGCTCAAAGGTTCTAGGAGCAGAATTATTCGGCCCATCACGTCTACTCTGCCATTGAATCGTGGCTGATCTATCTTTCCCACTCAACCCCATACTCCTGCCTTCTCCCCATAACCCCCGATATCTACAGTGCCCGTTTGTGCATGGGGCGATGGTGGCATTAACACCCTCCCTGTCACCATCACGTTGAGCCTCCTGCCACCTTGCCCGCAGTTTCCCCACTCACAGAGTCACGGAGTGATACAGCATGGAAACAGGCCCTTCGGCCCATCTTGCCCACACCGGCCAACATGTCCCAGCTACACTAGTCCCACCTGCCTGCGTTTGGCCCATATCCCTCCACACCTGACCTGTCCATGTACCTGTCTAACTGTTTCTTAAACATTGCGATAGTCCCAGCCTCAACTACCTCCTCCGGCAGCTTGTTCCATACACCCACCGCCCTCTGTGTGAGAAGGTTACCAAGTCAAGCCAAGTTTATTTGTCACATACACATACGAGATGTGCAGTGAAATGAAAGTGGCAATGCTCGCGGACTTTTGTGCAAAAGACAAACAACAAAACAACCAAATTATAAACACAATCATAACACACATATTCTTTTACATAATAAGATTCCCCTCAGATTCCTATTAAATCTTTTCCCCCGTCACCATAAACCTGTGCCCTCTGGTCCTCGATTCCCCTACTCTGGGCAAGAGCTTCAGTGCGTCTACCCGATCTATTCCTCTCATGATTTGGTAACAATTCAATGCAAGAAGAAAGGTTTGATTCCACCTGCAGGGTCTTTCCACTGTGGTTCTGAGAAATTTAATTTAGTTTAGAGATATAGCACGGAAACAGGCCCTTCGTTCCACTGAGTCCGTGCCGACCAGCGATCCCCGCACACTAACACTATCCTACACACACTAGGAACAATTTACATTTTCACCAAGCCAATTAACCTTCAAGCCTGCACGTCTTTGGAGGAAACCAAAGGTCTCGGAGAAAACCCACGCAGGTCACTGGGAGAACGTGCAAACTCCGTATTAGACAGCACCCGTAGTCAGGATTGAATTCATATCCCTGACTCTCTCTCAGGCTATAACTCAACCAGCCCTATCTATCTCTCTAAGGGAAAGGATTTCCCCAGAGAAACCTTGCCCATCCACCACTACTCCGGCACTGCATCAGAGAATTCCACAGACTCACCGCTCTCTGTGAGAAAAAGTGTTTCCTCGTCTCCGTTCTAAATGGCTTACTCCTTCTTCTCATGTCTGTTTTAGTTCTATTTTTGAGATGATAATTTTTAACTGGTAATTATTTATTTATGTTTTTATTAATTGCACGGATGACAAAACTGACGATAGACGATGGGTGCAGGAGGAGGCCATTCGGCCCTTCGAGACAGCACCGCCGTTCACTGGGAATGGCTGATCGTCCACATTCGGTTCCCCGTTCCTGCCTTCTCCCCATATCCCTTGACTCCGCTATCTTTAAGAGCTCTGTCTAGCTCTCTCTTGATAGTATCCGGGGCCCTTTATCCCACCGAGTCCGGGCCAAACAGTGCTCACCAATACACTACTTCTATCCCATGCACTCGGGATAATTTCCATGGGGCCAACTGAGCTACGATCCTGCACGTCTTTGGGGTGTGTGTGGTGGACCCGCGCCGTGTTCCGATTGGCCACCTCGTAATGAACAGTACTCCAGCGTGTACAAGCCCAGCCGCTCCATTCTCTCAGCGTATGACAGTCCCGCCATCCCGGGAATGAACCTTGTACAAAAGAATTGGCACCGTGACTGGGTAGATGGCTCAAAGGTTCTAGGAGCAGAATTATTCGGCCCATCACGTCTACTCTGCCATTGAATCGTGGCTGATCTATCTTTCCCACTCAACCCCATACTCCTGCCTTCTCCCCATAACCCCCGATATCTACAGTGCCCGTTTGTGCATGGGGCGATGGTGGCATTAACACCCTCCCTGTCACCATCACGTTGAGCCTCCTGCCACCTTGCCCGCAGTTTCCCCACTCACAGAGTCACGGAGTGATACAGCATGGAAACAGGCCCTTCGGCCCATCTTGCCCACACCGGCCAACATGTCCCAGCTACACTAGTCCCACCTGCCTGCGTTTGGTCCATATCCCTCCATACCTGACTTGTCCATGTACCTGTCTAACTGTTTCTTAAACATTGCGATAGTCCCAGCCTCAACTACCTCCCCCAGCAGCTCGTTCCATACACCCACCACCTTCTGTGTGAGAAGGTTACCAAGTCAAGTCAAGTCAAGTCAAGTTTATTTGTCACATACACATACGAGATGTGCAGTGAAAGTGGCAATGCTCGCGGACTTTTGTGCAAAAGACAAACAACAAAACAACCAAATTATAAACACAATCATAACACACATATTCTTTTACGTAATAAGATTCCCCTCAGATTCCTATTAAATCTTTTCCCCTTCACCGTAAACCTGTGTCCTCTGGTCCTCGATTCACCTACTCTGGGCAAGAGCTTCAGTGCGTCTACCCGATCTATTCCTCTCATGATTTGGTAACAATTCAATGCAAGAAGAAAGGTTTGATTCCACCTGCAGGGTCTTTCCACTGTGGTTCTGAGAAATTTAATTTAGTTTAGAGATATAGCACGGAAACAGGCCCTTCGGCCCACCGAGTCCGTGCCGACCAGCGATCCCCGCACACTAACACTATCCTACATATACTAGGTACAATTTACATTTTCACCAAGCCAATTAACCTTCAAGCCTGCACGTCTTTGGAGGAAACCAAAGGTCTCGGAGAAAACCCACGCAGGTCACGGGGAGAACGTGCAAACTCCGTACAGACAGCACCCGTAGTCAGGATTGAATTCAGATCTCTGGGGCTGTGAGGCAGTAACTCTACCACCTCCCGGTATAAGGTCATAAGTGATAGGAGTAGAATTAGGCCATTCAGCCCATCAAGTCTACTCCGTCATTCAATCATAGCTGTTCTATCTCACCCTCCTAACCCCATTCTCCTGCCTTCTCCCATTACGTATGTTAGACACACGAGGAACTGCAGATGCTGCTTTATAACAAAGATAAACACAAAATGCTGGAGTAACTCAGCGGGTCATAGAAACATAGAAAATAGGTGCAGGAGGAGGCCATTCATTGTGATCATGGCTGATCGTCCCCTATCAATAACCCTTGCCTACCTTCTCCCCATATCCCTTGACTCCACTAGCCCCTAGAGCTCTATCTAACTCTCTCTTAAATCCATCCAGTGACTTGGCCTCCACTGCCCTCTGTGGCAGGGAATTCCATACATTCACAACTCTCTGGGTGAAAACGTTTTTCCTCACCTCAGTCTTAAATGACCTCCCCTTTATTCTAAGTCTGTGGCCCCTGGTTCTGGACTCGCCCAGAACATTTTTCCTGCATCTAGCTTGTCCAGTCCTTTTATAATGTTATATGTTTCTATAAGATCTCCCCTCATCCTTCAAAACTCCAGTGAATACAAGCCTAGTCTTTTCAATCTTTCCTCATATGACAGTCCCGCCATCCCAGGGTTCAACCTGGTGAACCTACGCTGCACTGCCTCAATCACAAGGATGTCCTTCCTCAAATTAGGAGACCAAAACTGTACGCAATACTCCAGACGTGGTCTCAGGGGGCATGGCTGGAGAAACCTACCTGATTTATTCCCCATCATGATTTTGCGCGCCGAGATCGGTCGGAACTGGTTGGCGGTCGATCCTCGTGCGTTAGACCCACCACCGCGTTTCTCGCGGACGTTAACTTACAGCATTTTGTTTCCCGGGCAGGCGAGAAGATTTTCGACATTGACAATGGGCGGGACAGCCCCCTTCACTCGCCCCCGTCGGAACATTACACCATCGTCTTCAACACCTTCGTGATGATGCAGCTCTTCAACGAGATCAACGCCCGCAAAATCCACGGGGAACGCAACGTGTTTGAGGCGATCTTCCGAAACCCGATTTTCTGCAGCATTGTGGTGGGAACGTTTCTCATCCAGGTACGGTGTTGCCATTAGGTGTGTGGGGAGGAACGGCAGGTGTGTAAACATAGAAACATAGAAATTAGGTGCAGGAGTAGAGGCCATTCGGCCCTTCGAGCCTGCACCGCCATTCAATATGATCATGGCTGATCATCCAACTCAGTAGTGCAGCAGTAGCTATGGAGCGAAGGAAATAGGCAACGTTTCGGGCCGAATCCCGAAGGGGTTCGGCCCGAAACGTTACCTATTTCCTATGCCCTAGTTACCTATTTCCTATGCCCTAGCTTTCATAGAAATGAAATGAAATGAAATGAAATGATTCAATTTATTGCCATTGTCAGTGTACAGTACAGAGACAACGAAATGCAGAAACATAGACAATAGGTGCAGGAGTAGGCCATTCGGCCCTTCGAGCCTGCACCGCCATTCAATATGATCATGGCTGATCATCCAACTCAGTATCCCGTACCTGCCTTCTCTCCATACCCCCTGATCCCCTTAGCCACAAGGGCCACATCTAACCCCCTCTTAAATATAGCCAATGAACTGTGGCCTCGACTACCCTCTGTGGCAGAGAGTTCCAGAGATTCACCACTCTCTGTGTGAAAAAAGTTTCTTCTCATCTCGGTTTTAAAGGATTTCCCCCTTATCCTTAAGCTGTGACCCCTTGTCCTGGACTTCCCCAACATCGGGAACAATCTTCCTGCATCTAGCCTGTCCAACCCCTTAAGAATTTTGTAAGTTTCTATAAGATCCCCTCTCAATCTTCTAAATTCTAGAGAGTATAAAACCAAGTCTATCCAGTCTTTCTTCATAAGACAGTCCTGACATCCCAGGAATCAGTCTGGTGAACCGTCTCTGTGCTCCCTCTATGGCAGTAATGTCCTTCCTCAGATTTGGAGACCAAAACTGTACGCAATACTCCAGGTCTGGTACAATGTAGGGAGGGCCGGCAGGTGTGTGGGGAGGAACGGCAGGTGAAACAGATTTAAGAGACAGTTAGACAGGTACACGGAGAGGACAGGTTTGGAGGGATCTGGGCCAAACGCGGGCAGGTGGGACTAGTGTAGCTGGGACATTGTTGGTCGCCGTGGGCAAGTTGGAACTGAAGGGTCTGTTTCCACGCTGTATCACTATCACTCTGTGACTAAGACACTCCTCCATCAAATGGCCGTCTAATGTTTTCCTTTTGTCGTTGCTACAGATCGTCATTGTGGAGCTTGGTGGGAAGCCCTTCAGCTGCACGGGACTAACTCTGCACCAGTGGCTGTGGTGCGTCTTCATTGGAGTCGGAGAGCTATTGTGGGGACAGGTTAGTTCAACTGTTTATCTTCTACAGCGTTAACACCTGGTGCCATGTTACAATGTTGCCACCTGGTACAATGTTGCCCCTGGTACAATGTTACCACCTGGTACAATGTTGCCCCCCTGGTACAATGTTGCCCCTGGTACAATGTTGCCACCTGGTACAATGTTGCAATGTTGCCCCTGGTACAATGTTGCAATGTTGCCCCTGGTACAATGTTGCCCCCTGGTACAATGTTGCAATGTTTCTCCTGGTACAATGTTGCCCCCTGGTGCAATGTTGCAATGTTGCCCCCTGGTACAATGTTGTCCCCTGGTACAATGTTGCACCTGGTACAATGTTGCACCTGGTACAATGTTGCCCCCTGGTACAATGTTGCCCCTGGTACAATGTTGCCCCCTGGTACAATGTTGCACCTGGTACAATGTTGCCCCCTGGTACAATGTTGCCCCCTGGTACAATGTTTGCCACCTGGTACAATGTTGCCCCTGGTACAATGTTGCCCCTGGTACAATGTTGCCCCTGGTACAATGTTGCCCCCTGGTACAATGTTGCACCTGGTACAATGTTGCCCCCTGGTACAATGTTGCCCCCTGGTACAATGTTGCACCTGGTATAATGTTGCCCCTGGTACAATGTACAATGTGCCCCCCTGGTACAATGTTGCCACCTGGTACAATGTTGCCCCTGGTACAATGTTGCCCCTGGTACAATGTTACAATGTTGCCCCTGGTACAATGTTGCCCCCTGGTACAATGTTGCCCCCTGGTACAATGTTGCCACCTAGTACAATGTTGCCCCTGGTACAATGTTGCCCCTGGTACAATGTTGCCCCCTGGTACAATGTTGCCACCTGGTACAATGTTGCCCCTAGTACAATGTTGCCCCTGGTACAATGTTGCCCCTGGTACAATGTTGCCCCTGGTACAATGTTGCCACCTGGTACAATGTTGCCACCTGGTACAATGTTGCCACCTGGTACAATGTGGCCCCTGGTACAATGTTGCCCCTGGTACAATGTTGCCCCCTGGTACAATGTTGCCCCTGATACAATGTTACAATGTTGCCACCTGGTACAATGTTGCCACCTGGTACAATGTTGCCCCTGGTACAATGTTGCCACCTGGTACAATGTTGCCACCTGGTACAATGTTGCCACCTGGTGTTTAAGAAGGAACTGCAGATGCTGGATAATCGAAGGTAGACAAAAATGCTGGAGAAACTCAGCGGGTGCAGCAGCATCTATGGAGCGAAGGAAATAGGCAACGTTTCGGGCCGAAACCCTTCCGGGTTTCGGCCCGAAACTTTGCCTATTTCCTATAGTGGAGATTGTTCAACTCTTTGCATGGAGCGAAGGAAATAGGCAACGTTTCGGGTCGAAACCCTTCTTCAGACTGATGTAGGGTGGGGGGAGGGGGGTGAGGAGAAGAAAGGAGAAAGGAAAAGGAGGAGCCCGAGGGCTGAGGGAGAGCTGAGAAGGGGAGGAGACAGCAAGGGCTACCGGAAATTGGAGAAGTCAATGTTTATGCCGCTAGGGTGCAGACTGCCCAAGCGGAATATGAGGTGCTGCTCCTCCAATATCCGGTGGTGCTCACTCTGGCCATGGAGGAGGCCCAGGACAGAGAGGTCGGATTGGGAATGGGAGGGGGAGTTGAAGTGCCGAGCCACCGGGAGATCGGGTTGGTTAATGCGAACTGTGCGGAGGTGTTGGCGAAACGATCGCCGATCCTGCGCTTGGTTTCACCAATAGTGCCATGTTACAACGTTGCCACACAGTTTAAGAATAAGGAGTAAGCCATTTAGAACGGAGACGAGGAGACACTTTTTCTCACAGAGAGTGGTGAGCCTGTGGAATTCTCTGCCTCAGAGGGCGGTGGAGGCCGGTTCTCTGGATGCTTTCAAGAGAGAGCTAGAGAGGGCTCTTAAAGATAGCGGAGTCGGGGGGAGAAGGCAGGAACGGGGTACTGATTGGGGATGATCAGCCATGATCACATTGAATGGCGGTGCTGGTGCTGGTGCTGGCTCGAAGGGCCGAAAGGCCTCTACTCCTGCACCTATTGTCTATTGTTACAATGTTGCCACTGGTGCTATGAGCCCACCTTGAATTCCCCACGTTGAACATTCCTCCTTCCCCCTCCCTCTACAGCTGATCTCCTCGATCCCCACCAGCCGTCTGAAGTTCCTGAAGGAGGCCGGTCACGGCACGACCAAGGACGACATTCCGGAGGGCGAGCTGATGGAGGACAACGATGAGATTGACCACGCCGAGATGGAGCTGCGACGGGGGCAGATCCTCTGGTTCAGAGGCCTGAATAGAATCCAGACTCAGGTATGCTGACATCACACAGCAGTGGGGCCACCCGCCCGACACTGGAGGCTCGAAAGGAAGCTCGAGACCACTTGCCCCTCACCCCCCCAAAGGCTGCCATCCCCCCCCCCCCCCCCCCCTCCCCCCTCCCCTCTTTGCCAATGTCGTTCGCACAACTGATGTCTTGTTTTTAAGAGGGAACTGCAGATGCTGGAGAATCGAAGGTTACACAGAAAAGCTGGAGAAACTCAGCGGGTGCAGCAGCATCTATGGAGCGAAGGAAATAGGCAACGTTTCGGGCCGAAACCCGTAAGGGTTTCGGCCCGAAACGTTGCCTATTTCCTTCGCTCCATAGATGCTGCTGCACCCGCTGATGTCTTGTTTTGTTTTAAATAAGTCAGTATTGATATAGAAGGTCCATCCTCCAGGTAAAGTCACCGGTCCTGCCTCTAGATACAAACTGTTGTCCACCTGGTCAAAGATATCCTCCTGGAATCCTGTTCTTCTGTCTTTCCCTCTCTCTTCACATAGTCTCCATGTTGCCTTTACCCGTTTGCTGTTTTTATTCTTGCTGTGGGGGTGATTGGTATTTTCCGCAATGACTGGGACTCTATTTCATTTCAAAAATGTTTTGCTTTCTATTCTATTTTCCATTTTGCCCACACTCTCTCTCTCTCTCTCTCCCTCCATTCTCTCCTTTCACATTCACCCCTTTGTTGTTGGTTTTTTTTTCCATTCTCTGTCTCGCTCCTGTCTACACCCCCCCCCCCTTCCCTCCCCCCCCCCCCATCTATTCCTTGTCTCTCTGTCTGGCCCCTGACTCCCTTCCACACCCACCCCTCTCCAACCCACCTGCTGTTTTCACCCAAACACCTCCTGCTCTCTCGACACCCCCCCTTTTTGCTCTTCCCCACTCTAACTCTACCCCCTCCCTCTCACTCCTGTTGTCTCTATCGGACCGTTCCTCTCCCCCCCCCAATCCCCCCCCCCCCTCCACTTCTCTCTGGCTGCCTCCTCTTCTTTCCTCCGACTCTCAACCCCTCCCCCACCCCCCCCCCTCCCCTCCCGAGTCTCTGCACCTCCCCTCCTCCTCATGTCTCCCTCCCCCCACTTCCCCTCTCTTCCTTCACCTGCCCCTCCCCGCCATTCCCCATGTCTCTCTCCCCCTCCCCCCCCCCAACCTGCTTTTTCTCTCCATCACTCCCCCCTCCCTCCTCCGTCTCTCTCCTCCTCCCCTCCCCTCTCTCAAACCCCCTTTCCCTCCTCCTCTCTCTCACCCGTCTGTCTCTCCCCCCACCACCCCCCCCCTCTCCCCTCCCCCTCCTCCTCTCTCCTCCCCCCCCTCTCCCCCCCTCTCTCTCCCCTACCCCTCCTCTCCCCCCCCTCCCCTCCCCCCCCTTCTCCCTCTCCTCTCCCCCCCTCTCCCCCCCCCCCCCTGTCTCTCCCTCTCTCTCTCCCTCTCTCCCTCCCTCTCTCTCCCCCTCTCTCTCACCCCCTCTCTCCCCCTCTCTCTCTATCCCCTTTCCCCCCTCTCTCTCTCCCATCACTCTCTCCCCCTCTCTCTCCCCTCCCCCTCTCTCCCTCCTCTCTTCCTCTCCCTCCCTACCTCTCCTTCCGTCCCTCTGTCTCTCTCTCCCCCCTCCCCCTCTCTCCCCCCCCCCTCCCCCTCTCTCTCTCTCTCTCTCTCTCTCTGCAATGTGGAGCAAAGCTGTTTTATTCTCTGGTTCTTTACAGATGGGCGTTGTCAACACCTTCCAAGGTGGACCCTCGTTACAGGGAGTGCTGCGCCGTCAGCCCTCTATAGTCAGCCAGCATCATGATGTAAAAACACTTTCTACCCCAACCCATGTAGTCCTTTCTACGGGCAATTCTACTACTGCTACTTCCACCACAGTGGGGCGTGAGTGCTGGTTTCTTAACAAACTGCATGATATTTAAAACCATCTCTGTCCCATGCACTTTAACCCTTTAAACTATCCTTTTTTTCCCTTTTTAGTTTCTGAATGTTCTCATTTCAGCCTTTTTTTCGTTCCTGTTTTGAGTTCAAAGGTCGCCGCATCTAAACGCGATTTCCTTCTTCCACAGGGGAGTGACGCGTTTCAGATAAGAGAGGGGTGTGAGTCACTCTTACTTCTCTTAAAAAAGACCCTCAAACTAGGGCAGCAGCGACTATTGAATGTGGTTACATCACATGCCTGTTACATACCATTACATGCCTGTTTTACGAGGTGCCGTGACCTTTCCACAATGCATTGAATGAACTAAGACCGCGGACATCACAATGACGCCATAACCTTTCTTTTCCAGATTAAATTGCAATTTTATAGACATTTAAGCTGAGAGGTTTAGCACGAGTTCGCCTGTTGAGGTTAATAATCCCAGGCTTGGCGATCGTTTCGCCCAACACCTCCGCTCGGTCCGCAATAACCAACCTGATCTCCTGGTGGCTCAGCGCTTCAACTCCCCCTCCCATTCCCAATCCGACCTTTCTGTCCTGGGTCTCCTGCATGGGCAGAGTGTGTCCCACCGCACAAATTGGAGGAGCAGCACCTCATATTCCGCTTGGGTAGTTTACACCCCAGGGGTATGAACATTGAACATTGACTTCTCCAATTTCAGGTAGTCCCTGCTTTCTCCCTCCTTCCCCTCCCCTCCCCAGCTCCCCCACACAGCCCACTGTCTCCGCCTCTTCCTTTCTCCTTCCCACCCCCACCCCACATCAGTCGAGACCCTTAAGGGTGAGGCAGCATCTATGGAGCGAAGGAATAGGTGACGTTTCGGGTCGAGACCCGGAAGGGTCTCGACCCGAAACGTCACCTATTCCTTCGCTCCATAGATGCTGCCTCACCCGCTGAGTTTCTCCAGCGTTTTTGTCTAGTTATATCACGAACCTTCGTGCATTAGAGACAGTTTAATCCTTGCAAACCTATCGACCTTTGGCCACATTTAGGGAGCCGTTTGTTCCCCAAAACTCCACCGTAAAATCCTCATAGATGGTGCACTTTGCCTCACAGAGCAATTTGCTTTTAGTGCTCCTGTATTATTGGGAAGCAGGTGCAGGAGGAGGCCGTTCGGCCCATTGAAGTGGCCTGCTGGTACTAGAAGCTCATTGTTGAAATTCAACCTCCCCTCTTGCCCTCCAGCCTGATCCCCAGCTCTGTTGTATCCCCACTGTGTCTCCCAGCCACGGCAGTTCCCCAAAGTCCCAACACCCAGCGGTGAGTGTGCGGTGATCGCTGCAGTGGTGCGTAATGAGGATTGTGTTGCTCCAGCTATGATGTGTTGGTGGGAGATGTAGGGGTCACATGCACACACACATGCACACGCACATGCACTCATGCATGCACAGGCAGGCACACACGCACGTGCACGCACACATGCACACTCAGGCATGCATGTACACACACACGTCCACGCACACATGCACGCACACACGCACGTCCACGCACACACGCACACGCACGTCAACGCACACGCACGTGCGCACACTCAGGCACACATGTATACATGCAAATGCACACACACATACACACGCAGGCACACATGCACGCGCACACACGCAACATGCATGCACACACACGCAACATGCAAATGCACACACATGCATGTGCATGCACCTACATGTGGACACAATCACATGCACGCACACGCATGCAAGCGTGCACATGCTAGTATGCACACATGCATATGCTCGCATGCACAAGCACATGTACACACACACACACACACACACACCGCTGACATGGTTGGCCAGTGCAGTGACAATCAGTTGCTACCTGTTGCCACCTCTAATTCAGCCACAACATGTTATTGTCATCCATGAAACACAAAGTCCAGAGTTTGTCAGAGATGAGGTCAGGTCACTTCATGCAGCGCTGGGATTGCCACAATATACATTTATACACAGCTGGTAACTGCACCTTTGTCCAGTGTTATATCCTCAGTCTGAAGAAGGGTCTCGACCCGAAACGTCTCCCACTCCTTCTCTCCAGAGATGCTGCCAGTCCCGCTGAGTTACTCCAGGACTCTGTGTCTATCTTGGTTGTAAACCAGCATCTGCAGTTCCTTTCTGCAGACGTCCTTCTAAACGGTTTTACTGCATAAAAAGACACAGAGTGCTGGAGTAACTCAGCGGGACAGGCAGCATCTCTGGGTAACGTGGATAGACGATATTTTGGTTGGGATCCTTCTTCAGAAGTTTAGACAACCAATGCTAGATCAGATTTGTGCCAGTGCATCAGAGATTGTAATTCCAGTAATCACAGCACGGTGGCGCAGCGGGTAGAGCTGCTGCCTCACAACGCCAGAGACCCGGGTTCGATCCCGACTACGGGTGCTGTCTGTACGGAGTTTGCACGTTCTCCCTGTGATGCGGACGGACTCAGCGGGCCGAAGGGCCTGTTTCCATGCTGTATCTTTCAATCATTTGGCCCTGTCTAAATTGCCACTAAAAGCGGGATAGTGTCGAACTAGCGGGCCGAGTGTTTGCGGTGGGCTTGGTGGGTGGGAGGCCTGTTTCCTCCGCTGTATCTCTAAACGAAACCAAGCCAGGCAAACTGAAACTGAAACTAAACTAAACCCAGTCAGAGGTGGGCGTTCAATCTTCTCGAACGATGATGATTACGGAACGCTACCAGCTTATTTGTGACGCATATTTATCCATTCGCAACCCGTGGCAGCTCATCGCTGGGAACCAACCTCCCCCCCCCCGCCCAGCGGAGACTAATCCCTCTATTCCAGCCCGAGGATGGCGTCTGTGAATCGTATGTCCAGTGTATGTGGCGGTGCCTTCCTGTAGAGACCGTATCTCTCGTCCTTGTCTTCCATGTGTGCTTCACCTCCAGGTCGTAGAGCATGGATGTTGTCTGGAATTCTAAGCCATATAGTCACTCTGGAGCTGTTCCCCCCTCTCCCCCCCCCCCCCCCCCCCCCCTTTTCCGATCTGTTTGCAGTTTAGTTTATTGTCACGTGGACTCAGCCAGCTTGACTTTAACAGAAGAAAGGTCTCGACCCGAAATGAGATCCACCTCTCGGTTTGAGTTCAGTTCAGCTTATTGTCACGTGTACCGAGGTACAGTGAAAAGCTGGTGTCAGCGGAAAGACAATACGTGATTACAGTCCAGTGTACAGATACATGGTGAGGGAATGGCGTTTAGCGCAAGGTAAAGCCAGCAAAGTCCGATCAAAGATAGTCCCAGGGTCACCAAAGAGGTAAATAGTAGATCAGGACCGCTCGTTACTTCGGGTAAGAGTAGTGTACAGATTGTTACGGATAGGACAGGTTTGGAGGGATATGGACCAAACGCGGGCAGGTGGGACTAGTGCACCTGGGACATTGTTGGCTGGTCTGGGCACGTTGGGCCAAAGGGCCTGTTTCCATGCTGTATCACTCTATGACTCTATGATAAGGGAATAACTTTTAGTACAAGGTAACGCCAGCAATCTCCAATTTAGTCGGCATGTGTGACGTGCTATGAAGACTTTGTCGGATATTTTTTTTTTTTTGCTTTGGAGACGGAAGTAGGTTTGCGTTAATGATGGGGAGGGAGTCGGGGGGTTACGGGGAGAAGGCAGGAGAATGGGGTTGGGAGGGAGAGATAGATCAGCCATGAGTGAATGGCGGAGTAGACTCGATGGGCTGAGTTGGGGAGAGATCCCACCAGCATAGGAGAGTGCAACTGATTGGGTTTCTGTTAATAGGGAAACTTGATGGTCAACTTTTCCACTCAGAGGGTGTTGCATATATGGAACGAGCAGTTGAGGCAGGCACCATAAAGACATTGAAGGGACATTTGGATGGGTACATGGATAGGAAATGTTGAGAGGGATCTGGGTCAACTATGGGTCGATGGACTTGGTAGATGTGCAACTTGGTTAGTAGGGTGAGTTGGGCCAAAGACCCGGATAGAGTGGATGTGGAGAGGATGTTTCCACTAGTGGGAGAGTCTAGGACCAGAGGGCACACACAGCCTCAGAATTAAAGGGCTTTCCTTTAGGAAAGAGACGAGAGGGAATTTCTTTAGTCGGAGGGTGGTGAATCTGTGGAATTCTTTGCCACGTTCGTGGATATTTCTACGGCAGAGATAGATAGATTCTTGATTAGTGCGGGTGTCAGGGGTTATGGGGAGAAGGCAGGAGAATGGGGTTAGGAGAGGGAGAGATAGATCAGCCATGATTGAATGGCGGAGTCGACTTGATGGGTCGAATGACCTCATTCTGCTCCCGTCACTTATGGACACACAAACTGACGACCTGTACTTTGGGGGTCCCTCCTCCAGACGTCTGAGGTAACGTTCCGGTGTGTTGGGGGGTGGGGGGCCCTTGATTAGAGTAGAACGGGTGATTTGAGGGGCGCGAGGACTGGGGCAGGTTGCGACATTGCCGGGTCAAGAAGTCCGACACCAGACTGATTCCTGGGATGTCAGGACTGTCTTATGAAGAAAGACTGGATAGACTTGGTTTATACTCTCTAGAATTTAGAAGATTGAGAGGGGATCTTATAGAAACTTACAAAATTCTTAAGGGGTTGGACAGGCTAGATGCAGGAAGATTGTTCCCGATGTTAGGGAAGTCCAGGACAAGGGGTCACAGCTTAGGATAAAGGGGAAATCCTTTAAAACAGAGATGAGAAGAACTTTTTTCACGCAGAGAGTGGTGAATCTCTGGAACTCTCTGCCACAGAGGGTAGTTGAGGCCAGTTCATTGGCTATATTTAAGAGGGAGTTAGATGTGGCCCTTGTGGCTAAGGGGATCAGGGGGTATGGAGAGAAGGCAGGTACGGGATACTGAGTTGGATGATCAGCCATGATCATATTGAATGGCGGTGCAGGCTCGAAGGGCCGAATGGCCTACTCCTGCACCTAATTTCTATTTTTCTATGTTTCTATGACACATTTGAGGCACAGTCTTCTTCAAAACCCAAACCCCGCAAGTCTACACGGGATGAGTGGGTGTCCCATTGCACAGACAGACCAGATGAGAGTTTGTTTAAGAAAGAACTGCAGATGCTGGAAAATATACGAAGGTGGACAAAAATGCTGGAGGAACTCAGTGGGTGAGGCAGCATCTATGGAGCGAAGGAATAGGTGACGTTTCGGGTCGAGACCCATAAGGGTCTCGACCCGAAACGTTACCTATTCCTTCGCTCCATAGATGCTGCCTCACCCTTAAGGGCCTCGACCCGAAACGTCACCTATTCCTTCGCTCCATAGATGCTGCCTCACCCGCTGAGTGTCTCCCCAGAGATGCTGCCTGACCCTCTGAGTTACTCCAGCACTTTGCGCCTATCTTCGGTTGTAAACCAGCATCTGCAGTTCCTTCCCACACGTCATAGTCCACTGGGCAACAGACAACAGGTGCAGGAGTAGGCCATTCGGCCCTTTCGAGCCAACACCGCCATTCAATGTGATCATTGGCTGATCATCCCCAATCAGTGCCCCGTTCCTGCCTTCTCCCCCCTATCCCCTGACTCCGCCATCTTTAAGAGCCCTGCCTTGAAAGCATCCAGAGAAACGGCCTCTGAGGCAGAGAATTCCACAGACTCACAACTCTCTCTGTGAGGGAAAAAGAGAGATTTTTGTTTTGCCAACTTGCCTTATCGACTAATTTTACTTTTTCATTTTTAAACCAAAACACAATCCCTGCCTGGAGGAGTGCCTTAACTGAACCATCTCACGTCTCCGGTCTCCAGCAGTTGGCGGCATTAAACCACTGAATAGCAGTAGCCCTGCGATCTACATTTGTTCCTGCGCTCAGTCACGGCTCAGGATGGGAAGGAGTCAACCTTTACCGTGTACATCTCTCCCCGTCTTAACAGGAGGACAAATGGCCGTTTGACGTGTTTTAGTGCCGTTCCGATGGGAGAGGTAGTGGCCCCTGTCCCACTTAGGAAACCCCGAAGTGAAACCCCTGGAGACTTTGCGCCCCACCCAAGGTTTCCGTGCGGTTCCCGGAGGTTTTCGTCAGTCTTCCCTACCTGCTTCCACTACCTGCAACCACCTGCAACCATCTGCAACCTCCGGCAACCGCACGGAAACCTTGGGCGGGGCGCAAAGTCTCCAGAGGTTTCCGTTCAGGTTTCCTAAGTGGGACAGGGGCAGAAAAGGGATGAGGGTTCAATCCCAGATCTCGCCTGCCACTAAATCACAACCAATTTTTAAACAAACAACAATTTCTTTTTTGTTTTTTTAATTTATTACAAGCAAATGTAGAACAATCTAGAACAATCGGCGTGTAAAATTATACAGTTAATGTACAGCTTCAGATTTGACTTTTTCAATTCAATTCAATTCAACTTTAATGTCATTGCGCAAATACCGATTCAGATTCAATTTTAATTGTCATTGTCAGTGTACAGTACAGAGACAACGAAATGCATTTAGCATCTCCCTTGAAGAGCGACATAGCAAACGATTTGAATAAAAAAATAATGTGTCCGTACAACAAAATGCAGTTTTGCGTCAGTCCGTAGTAGTTGTACATAAAGAAATAAAAAAATAAATAGAAAGAGAGAAGATACAGAATAATCAAAAAATACAGAATAATTAAACAATGGGGATGGAGGGACCGGAGAAATCTATCGGTGGGACTCCGAGTTCAGCAATGTAATTATATTGTTGTAGAAGCTGTTCCTCATCCTACTAGTAACCGCCTCCCTGATGGGAGGAGGGCAAACATCCTGGGATGTCAGGACTGTCTTATGAAGAAAGACTGGATAGACTTGGTTTATACTCTCTAGAATTTAGGAGATTGAGAGGGGATCTTATAGAAACTTACAAAATTCTTAAGGGGTTGGACAGGCTAGATGCAGGAAGATTGTTCCCGATGTTGGGGAAGTCCAGGACAAGGGGTCACAGCTTAAGGATAAGGGGGAAATCCTTTAGAACCGAGATGAGAAGGACTTTTTTTTCACACAGAGAGTGGTGAATCTCTGGAACTCTCTGCCACAGAGGGTAGTTGAGGCCCAGTTCATTGGCTATATTTAAGAGGGAGTTAGATGTGGCCCTTGTGGCTAAAGGGATCAGAGGGTATGGAGAGAAGGCAGGTACGGGATACTGAGTTGGATGATCAGCCATGATCATATTGAATGGCGGTGCAGGCTCGAAGGGCTGAATGGCCTCTACTCCTGCACCTAATTTCTATGTTTCTATGTTTCTACGTGAGGGGTCTTTGATGATAGCTTTAAAATAGAGGAAAAGAAAAAAGAACAGGAAAGGGAGAAAATGTGAGATGTGGGAAGATAGGACCCCTCGATCCGTGATTCCCAACCTTGTTTAGCTCATGGCCCCCCTAGGGAACTTTTAATTTTCCCCACCTCCTGATATTATGAGCGGAAAAAAAAAGTATTTCACTATTATAATGCCTTCCGTAAAAACATAATTGCATAAACAATTATGCAGATTAATTGCGCATAATATTCTCTTTTATTCTATTCCACAAACATCAAAAAATATTTCAACTACAAAGATTTAAATTGATTAGAACTGAAATCTAGGAGGTAGCTTCATTGAACCTGTGGCCCCCTTAATCCCAACATTGTTCTGTGCCCCCCCCCCCCCCCCCCCCCCCCCCCTGAAATTTTCCATTTGCCCCCCAGGTTGGGAATCACGGGTCTAAGGGCTTGCATGGGGAATAATGTTCGCCGGGTAGATAAAAGTGCTGCAGAAACTCAGCGGGTGCAGCAGCATCTTTCATTTCACTGTACATCTCGTATGTGTGTGTGACAAATAAACTTGACTTGACTTGATCTATGGAGCGAAGGAAATAGGCAACGTTTCGGGACGAAACCCTTCCGGGTTTCGGCCCGAAACGTTACCTATTTCCTATTTCCTTCGCCCTTTGGGTTTCGTCCCGAAACGTCGCCTATTTCCTTCGCTCCGTAGATGCTGCTGCACCCGCTGAGTTTCTCCAGCATTTTTGTCTACCCCGGAAATTTGCCATGGGGGGGGTTGGGAACCACTGGCCTAGACTCTCGGACATGTTTGCAAAACAACGGTTCCTAGCTTAAGAATCTGCGCCGTGTTCGGTTAAAAAATGATGCTGTGTTGTTAAACTGATATTACCTCACTCCTACATAGAAACGTGGAAATGTGGTGCTGGAGGAGGCCATTCGGCCCTTCGAGCCAGCGCCGCCATTCATTGTGATCGTGGCTGATCATCCACAATCAGTACCCTACCCCCGTTCCTGCCTTCTCCCCATTTCCCCATTGATTCCGTTAGCCCCTAAGAACTAAATCCAACTCTCCCCCGTGAAAACATCTGGTGAATTGGCCTCCGCTGCCTTCTGTGGCAGAGAATTCCACACAGACTCATCTCAGAGGAATCTTATGGAAGTGCAGAAACTGTCGTTCCAAATGCGTTTGCAGTTGGACTGAGCCGCGCGTTAATTTGGCCTTCATTTGGCACGGAGGCGCAGCGGTAGAGTTGCTGCCTTACAGCGCTTGCTGGCTTCGATCCCGACCACGGGCGCTTGGACCTCATCCCCGTGACCTACACGGCTTTCCTGCAAGATCTTCACTTTCCTCCCCCACTCCAAAAGACAATAGACAATAGGTGCAGGAGTAGAGGCCATTCGGCCCTTCGAGCCAGCACCGCCATTCAATGTGATCATGGCTGATCATCCACAATCAGTACCCCGTTCCTGCCTTCTCCCCCATATCCCCTGAGTCCGTCCGCTATCTTTAAGAGCCCTAGGTTCACCAGACTGATTCCTGGGATGTCAGGACTGTCTTATGAAGAAGGACTGGATAGACTTGGTTTATACTCTCTAGAATTTAGGAGATTGAGAGGGGATCTTATAGAAACTTACAAAATTCTTAAGGGGTTGGACAGGCTAGATGCAGGAAGATTGTTCCCGATGTTGGGGAAGTCCAGGACAAGGGGTCACAGTTTAAGGATAAGGGGGAACTTTTTTCACCCAGAGAGTGGTGAATCTCTGGAACTCTCTGCCACAGAGGGTAGTCGAGGCCACAGTTAATTGGCTATATTTAAGAGGGAGTTAGATGTGGCCCTTGTGGCTAAGGGGATCAGGGGGTATGGAGAGAAGGCAGGTACAGGACACTGAGTTGGATGATCAGCCATGATCATATTGAATGGCGGTGCAGGCTCGAAGGGCCGAATGGCCTACTCCTGCACCTAATTTCTATGTTTCTATGTAAGCATCCAGAGAACCGGCCTCCACCTCCCTCTGAGGCAGAGGCAGAGATGTACAGGTTTGTATGTAAATTGGCTTGGTAATTGTTAGAAGAGTCCCTGGTGTGTGTAGGATAGTGTTAGTGTGCGGGGATCGCTGGTCGGCGCGGACCCGGTGGGCTGAAGGGCCTGTTTCCGCGCTGTATCTCTAAACTAAACTGAACAGTTATTCTATCTACATCGGGCAGAGATGGACATTTACTTTTTTTTGCTGATCTTCTATTGATTTGTTCTTAGAAAATGCACCTTGACTTCCCCCCCTTCCCCCCAATCCTTAAATCGTTCTAATGGTACCTAGTCAGCTTGTACTCGCTAGAATTTAGGAGATTGAGGGGGGGATCTTATAGAAACGTACAAAATTCTTAAGGGGTTGGACAGGCTAGATGCAGGAAGATTGTTCCCGATGTTGGGGAAGTCCAGAACAAGGGGTCACAGTTTAAGGATAAGAGGGAAGTCTTTTAGGACCGAGATGAGAAGAACATTTTTTTTTTCACAGAGAGTGGTGAATCTGTGGAATTCTCTGCCACAGAAGGTAGTTGAGGCCACACAGTTCATTGGCTATATTTAAGAGGGAGTTAGATGTGGCCCTTGTGGCTAAAGGGATCAGGGGGTATGGAGAGAAGGCAGGTATGGGATACTGAGTTGGATGATCAGCCATGATCATATTGAATGGCGAATGGTGCAGGCTCGAAGGGCCGAATGGCCTACTCCTGCACCTATTGTCTATGTTTCTATGAAAGCTAGGGCATAGGAAATAGGTAACGTTTTGGGCCGAACCCCTTCGGGATTCGGCCCGAAACGTTGCCTATTTCCTTCACTCCATGGCTACTGCTGCACTACTGAGTTGGATGATCAGCCATGATCATATTGAATGGCGAATGGTGCAGGCTCGAAGGGCCGAATGGCCTCTACTCCTCCACCTGTTGTCTATGTTTCTAGTTTGCTGAGGTTGTTAGCCTGGCTTGGGACTGCTGTTCCCCCGTCAGGCACAAGGCAAGGGGGGGTGGGATCGGGGACGGAACGCCCGCATTGGTTGTGGCCCGCTGAGCCTTCAGTGTGTGACCAGCCTCCGAAGGTTCGCCCTGATCCCGCTTGGCGCACCACGGAATGGAATATTGCGCCGATGTATATGTGCACCCGGGCCACCAGCATGTGTGTGATTGCCTGATAACAGCTGGGAAGAAACTGTCCCTGAATCTGGAGGTGTGTGTGCGTTCGTTTTCACACTTCTGTACCTCAAGATTCAAGTGAGTTTATTGTCATGTGTCCCTGATAGGACAATGAAATTCTTGCTTTGCTTCAGCACAACAGAACATAGTAGGCATTGACTACAGAACAGATCAGTGTGTCCATATACCATATACCTTTTGTCTGAATAAAGAATTCTTGTCAGGCAGTTGACGTTTATGCCGCCATATCTCTAAACCAAACTACACACCTCTTTTTGTCTGTCCCATCTCACTGTCCCAAAGACCAACTTGGGTTTACGAGGAAGCTCCCTTCTCCCTCCTGCCGACACCTCCAGATTCAGAAACAGTTTCTTCCCGGCTGTTATGTGTGTGTGTGTGTGTTGCTGCCTGACTCAGCAGGTCCCATGTCTTAATCTGCCCAGTTTGACCAAGAGGGTCGCCCCTCCCTGTGTGAAAAATACCCTCCCCTCCCCTCCCCCCTCTGTGTGAAAAATAACTCCTTCTGACCCCCACCCAGCACGGTGACAATCGACGCCTTGTGTGTGTGTGTTCCCCCCACCCCCCCGCCTGTTGTGTTGCTTGTCGAAATGGCCGTCATTTATTTTGTCTTTGTCCTTCACATTGACATATTGCATCAGCAGTCGGTGGTTGGCAGGGACGAGGGCGCTAGTTGTGTCGAGACCGACATCCTCACAATCATACATCCATTTCAGTTGTTGCTGGGCTTTGGGGCAAATCATTGATGCCATTTGTGTGTGTGCGTGCGTGCGTGTGTGTGTCAGTTTATTAGTGAATCCAACACCTGAATCAAGTCTGGTGGAGTTTCATCCTATCTATGTCCCTGGGATTCCGTGTTGCGTTCCATACACATGTCCCACGCATTGCCTTGCCTTTTGCTGGTGTGTAAACCAGAGTGCCGTTTGATAATGTTCCATCTGCATCTTGCCATTCCACTGAATAAGTTGGTGACAAGCAGGGGGATTCTTTTTCCCCCTCCCGATTCAGTTCATTTCAGTTGAGTTTATTGTCACGTGTACCGAGGTACAGTGAAAAGCTTTTTGCTGCGTGCTAAACCAGTCAACGGAAAGACAATATGTGATTACAATCGACCCGTTTACAGTGTACAGATACAGGATAAGGGAATAACGTTCAGTGCAAGGTAAAGCCAGCAGAGTCCGATCAAGGATAGTCCGAGGGTCACCAATGAGGTAGATAGTAGTTCAGGACTGCTCTCTGGTTGTGGTAGGATGGTTCAGTTGCCTGATAACAGCCGGGAAGAAACTGTCCCTGAATCTGGAGGTGTGTGTGCGTTCGTTTTCACACTTCTGTACCTCAAGATTCAAGTGAGTTTATTGTCATGTGTCCCTGATAGGACAATGAAATTCTTGCTTTGCTTCAGCACAACAGAACATAGTAGGCATTGACTACAGAACAGATCAGTGTGTCCATATACCTTTTGTCTGAATAAAAAATTCTTGTCAGGCAGTTGACGTTTATGCCGGCATTTGGAGGCAAACATGTTTACAAGCAGCGGGCCATACATTCCTGGCACCAACAATAGACAATAGGTGCAGGAGTAGGCCATTCAGCCCTTCGAGCCAGCACCGCCATTCAACGTGATCATGGCTGATTCGCCAGTGTTGCTGCCTTGTCCAAACAAAATCATTTCTACCACTCCAGATTTTCCCCGCTCCCAAGAGCCCTGCAACTTTTACACCTCGGACAGCACAGAGGTGCAGCGGGTGGAGCTGCTGCCTCTCCAGGCCAAAGACCCGGGTTTAGTCCCGACCTCGGGTGCTGCCTGTGTGAAGTTTGCATGTTCCCTTCGCCGTTGCCACATGAGTTTCCTCCCACACCCGTAGGATCCAGGTTTAGGGGGATACGGGCCAAACGCAGGCGGGTGCGACGAGTGCAGATGAGGCATGTTGGTTGGTGTTGGCAGGTTGGGCCGAAGGGCCTGTATGACTCTGATTCTATCCCAAAGGTTGTAGGTTAATCGGCTCTCTGTAAATTGTCTCTAGGGAGACTGTAGGGAGTGGATGAGAAAGTGGGATAACTTAGAACTAGTGTGTGAACGGGTGATCGATGGTCGGCACGGACTCGGTGGGCCGAAGGGCCGGTTTCCATGCTGTATCTCTAAACCAAACTACACACCTCTTTTTGTCTGTCCCATCTCACTGTCCCAAAGACCAATTTGGGTTTACGAGGAAGCTCCCTTCTCCCTCCTGCTGACACCTCCAGATTCAGAAACAGTTTCTTCCCGGCTGTTATCAGGCAACTGAACCATCCTACCACAACCAGAGAGCGGTGCTGAACTACTATCTACCTCATTGGAGACCCTCGGACTATCCTCGATCGGATTTTGCTGGCTTTACCTTGCACTAAACGTTATTCCCTTATCATGTATCTGTACACTGTGGATGGCTCGATTGTGATCATGTATTGTCTTTCCGCTGACTGGTTAGCACGCAACAAAAGCTTTTCACTGTACCTCGGTACACGTGACAATAAACTAAACCGAAACTGTTGTATTCTTGCCTTTCTGCCATTGCTGAGAATTTTGCTTCAAGTGTTGTAGCCTTGAAGGATTAGAGATTGCTTTAAAAAAACAGTGTGTTGTCATTTGAACCAGGCATTGCCTCCACATACGTGCCGTGTTCTGCATTCGGGAAATTTCGGCTGAACGACTAATTTTAATTTCTCTCCATTTGTCATAGTTACATTTCCAGTCTTGTGTTATGATTTATTTTTTTTACAGCTTCCACTGCGCCTTGTTGATCGCCTATAACATTGGCAATTTGTACAAGTCTCCATTGTCACAGCCCGCCCACACACACACACACACACACACACACACGCACACACGTGTTTGCCCGGGAAAAAAAAAAAAAAAAAAAAAAAAGTTGTTTTTAATCGAAAGCCAAACCCCATCTCTCTTCTCCTCTGCCGAGAGTTTCTCTAACTTTGCCTTTTGTTCTTTGGCTTCTCTCCCACCCCCCACGCAGATCAAAGTGGTGAATGCGTTCCGTAGCTCGCTGTACGAGGGCATCGAGAAGCCAGAGTCGCGTAGTTCCATCCACAACTTCATGACCCACCCAGGATTCGAAATGGACGACGACGAGCCTCGCATCCCGCTCATCGACGAGACCGACGTGGAGATCAACAACGGACTGGCCAACTGCGGGAGCCCCCCCAGCCCCTCCCCCTCGCCCAACCAGAACAACAATGCTGTCGACAGCGGCGTCTCCCTGCCCCTCTCAGACGCTCACCGGCTCGCCTCTTCTCCGCCCGGGAGCCCCCTGCACAGCCTGGAGACGTCCGTCTGACCATTGAACACCCCCCCCTCTCGCTCGCCCCCCACACCCCCTGGACTCGCAGCTCCCCCCCACCCCCCCCCCCCCCCCCCCCCCCCCCCTCCGCTGGTCTTTGCAGGAAATCTAAAACGGAAAAAAAAAAATATTTTAGTTGGCAAATAGTCAGGGGAGGGGGGAGGGGGGGGGGGGGGGGGGGGGAGGGGAGGGGAGGGGAATCCTAAACCACCCTGTGTATGGGGTGAAAAGAGGGAATGATTCTTGCCGATTATACGCAAAATGTCGTCTGAGGTTTGAGAATCGACCAATCTGCCATCGACAGAATGCGACTCGCTCTCCAAGATAAGTGTCGTTTATATTAAGGCTTTTACTTAATGTCACCAACATCAATGCAGCGTGCAACACATCAGGTTTAGTCGGGGGGGGGGGGGGGGGGGGTAATCGGGGCGTCTGGCGTGATGGTGCTTCCAGCTGGGTTGGGGGGGTGACGGACCAGTCTAGACGTCTGCATGTCCGACTCTTATTTGCCTCAAATTTCCGGGCGATCCTTTTTTTTTTTTTTTTTTTCTTTTCTTCATTTAATTAGATTCCATTGTTATTATCGGGGGGCAAAAACTTGTATTGTGGTAAGATGGCAAAGTCTCTTGGATTCCAGTCTGTGTCGGACACTAAAAATTTCTTCCCAGCTCAGGCAAGGTGTTGTCAGGCCAAATGTTATACTGTAGATCCGGCGGGTGAAGTCCCAGAACAACCCTAAGACCAGAGGCGCTAACAGTGAAAAGACACAGAGTGCTGGAGTAACTCAGCGGGACAGGCAGCAGCATCTCTGGAGAGAAGGAATGGGCGACGTTTCGGGTCGAGAGACTTCTTCAGGCTGAAGATTCGAAAGGCGTTCATTCCCAGTAAGATATCATTGTATACGTAGAACAGTTTAAAGACTGCTGCCCCCCCACTACAAGACCAGGGAGAAGGGTTTAACGTGTAGGAAGGAACTGCAGACGCTGGTTTAAACAGAAGATAAAAACAAAGTGCTGGAGTAACTCAGCGGGTCAGGCAGCATCTGTGGAGAACATAGATAGGTGACGTTTCACAGAGTGCTGGAGTAACTCAGCGGGTGCAGCAACATCGATGGAGCTAAGGAAATAGGCAACGTTTCGGGCCGAAACCCTTCTGGGTTTCGGCCCGAAACGTTGCCTATTTCCAGAAGGGTTTCGGCCCGAAACTTTGCCTATTTCCAGAAGGGTTTCGGCCCGAAACGTTGCCTATTTCCTTAGCTCCATAGATGCTGCTGCACCATAACTCAGTGGGTCAGGCAGCACCTGTGGAGAACATGGATAGGTGACGTTTCACAAGAGTGCTGGAGTAACTCAGCGGGTCAGGCAATTGTCTAGTGTCAATATGATCATGGCCGATCATCCACAATCAGTACCCTGTTCCTGCTTTCTCCCCATATCCCTTGATTCCGTTAACCCTAAGAGCTAAATCTAACTCTCTCTTGAAAACATCCAGTGAATTGGCCTCCACTGCCTTCTGTGGCAGAGAATTGCACAGGTTCACAACTTTCTGGGTGAAAAAGTGTTTCCTCATCTCAGTCCTAAATTGCCTACCACTGTGTGTGACCCCTGGTTCTGGACTGCGCCCCCCATTTTTCCTGCATTGAGCCTGTCCGATCATTTAAGAATGTTATATGTTTCTGTAAGATCCCCTCCCGTCCGTCTAAATTCCGGTGAATTCAAGCCCAGTCGACCCCGTTCTTTCATCATATGTCAGTCCCGTAAACTGGCCCGCACTCTTGCAATCAAAACAGACACATGACACCAAAGATAAGGCACAAAATGCTGGAGTAACTCAGCAGGTCAGGCAGCATCTGCGGAGAGAGGGGGATGGGTGACATTTCAGGACTCTTCTCAAGAGCCAAGAGTATTTTGTTGCCATATGTCCCAGACTCTTTCTCCACAGATGCTGCCTGGCCCACTGAGTTACTCCAGCACTTTGTGTCTATCTTTGGTACAAACCGACATCTGCAGTTTTTTTTGGTATCTGCAGACACAACATTGTATAGAAGAAGGATATCTAAAATAATGGTTTCATTATTATCACCTGCATCATGATGTAGCGAAGAAAAGCTATTTTTGTCCCACAAGAGTCCGTCAGATTGTGCAAAGGAGAAAATAAACAGAGTGCTGAATACAGTGTTGCAGCCATAGAGAAAGTGCAGCGAAGAAAAAAGTGCAAGGGCTACAAAGGGGTAGGTTGGAAGATGGGGAAATTTGTCCCGAATATCTAAAGAAGGGGAAGAGGCTGTTCTGGAACCAGGTGGTGTTTGCTGGAAATACTCAGCAGGTCGGGCAGCATCTACAGAGAGAGAGAGATAAATTTCAGGTCTATGTCCTTTCTTGGTTTCAGTTTAAGTTTATTGTCACGTGGACCAAGGTAGAGGGAGAAGCTTTTTGTTTTGTCGCCTGCTATCCAGTCAGCGGAAAGACAATCCATGATGACTTGAGAGCGGAGGACAGCTAACTGCATGTTGTGAGCCTGACACTAAATGTTTAGGGGCGGGGGGTGGGGGGGGGGGGGGGGGGGGGGGGGGGACAAAAGGATGCATGTTGGCAGAAGTTGTTGGCAGGATGCCGCAGACCTCATTGTAGACAGGAGTTGTGGCTGGGATGCCTGTACACTTGCCACAAGCTGCAGGATGGCCTTTGCACGCTGTTGATCAGCCATTTATCTTCATGGGGAATATATCCCCGCGCGCGATGGGCCATTAGTTTATTACCGCCACCTGTATACGACCGGATAGGAGTTTATTCGCCCCTGGAGCGAGGGTATGCGGACTGGCGGTTCTCTCCTCCAGGCAGTCTGGCGGTAGAACCAGGGAAGACCTCAGTCTGCAAGTCCCATTGCCAGTGAAACGTGAACCAAAGGAATAGTTAGAAACATAGACAATAGGTGCAGGAGTAGAGGCCATTCGGCCCTTCGAGCCAGCACCAGCACCGCCATTCAATCTGATCATCCCCAATCAGTACCCCGTTCCTGCCTTCTCCCCATATCCCCTGACTCCACTATTTTTAAGAGCCCTATCTAGCTCTCTCTTGAAAACATCCAGAGAACCTGCCTCCACCACACAGCGAATTCCACAGACTCACCACTCTCTGTGTGAAAAAGTGTTTCCTCGTCTCCGTTCTAAATGGCTTACTCCTTATTCTTAAACTGTGTGGCTGATCTATCTCTCAATCAATCAATCAATTAATCAATTTATTTACTCATCACGTACACAGTGAGATTAACTCTCAAGCCCATTCTCCTGCCTTCTCCCCGTGAATCCCTGACACCCGCACTAAACAATAGCGCACATCCCCAGCTTATTATCGACGGGGGAAATTCACCAATGGGGTCATGTGCAAACGACTCCGAGTCACTGTCCCCTGATCTTGTCCTGGTTTCCCACAGATGTGTAACAAACAGCTCTTTTTCTTCAAATGACTGAAATCACGAGCAAGTCATTTCAACTCTTGAGTCATTTTGCTGAGGTCTATAGACAATAGGAGCAGGAGTAGAGGCCATTCGGCCCCTCGAACCAGCACCGCCATTCAATATGATCATGGCTGATCATCCAACTCAGTAGTGCAGCAGTAGCTATGGAGTGAAGGAAATAGGCAACGTTTCGGGCCGAATCCCGAAGGGGTTCGGCCCGAAACGTTACCTATTTCCTATGCCCTAGCTTTCATAGAAACATAGAAAATAGGTGCAGGAGTAGAGGCCATTCAGCCCTTCGAGCCTGCACCATTCGCCATTCAATATGATCATGGCTGATCATCCAACTCAGTATCCCGTACCTGCCTTCTCTCCATACCCCCTGATCCCTTTAGCCACAAGGGCCACATCTAACTCCCTCTTAAATATAGCCAATGAACTGTGTGGCCTCAACTACCTTCTGTGGCAGAGAATTCCAGAGATTCACCACTCTCTGTGTGAAAAATGTTTTTCTCATCTCGGTCCTAAACTATTTCTTATCCCTTATCCTTGAAGGGTCTCGACCCGTTCCTTCTCTCCAGAGATGCTGCCTGTCCCGCAGAGTGACTCCAGCATTTTGTGTCTATGCAATGTGAATATTGACTTTGCTAACTTCCAGCGACCCTTGATTTCTCTCTCTCTCTCTCTCTCCATCCCTCCCCCATCGTAGTTCTCCAACGGTCTGACTGCCCTCCTGATTAAATTTTATCTCTGTATACTTCGTTGTCAACTTCCCCCCAGCGAACAATGATCTGTTCTACATTTGCCTCGATCTCTGTCCCCTAAGATGTCTCATTTTCACGCCTGAACCTTCCATATCTCTGTTTGCTCCATCTCCCCTGACTCTCAGTCTGAAGAAGAGTCACAGCCCCAAACGTCACCCATTCCTTCTCATCTTCGTGGCGCAGCGGGTAGAGTTGCTGCCTCCCACAGCGCCGGAGACCCGGGTTCGATCCCGACTACGGGCGCTGTCTGTGCGGAGTTTGAACGTTCTCCCCGTGGGATTTGTCCAAGATCTTCCGTCTCCTCCCACACTCCAAAGCCGTACAGGCTTGTCGCTTGGTCTAAGTGTAAATTGTCCCTAGTGTGTGTGTGTAGGATAGTGTTGAGGATCGCTGGGCAGTGCAGACCTGGTGGGCTGAAGGGCCTGTTTCCGCGCTGTATCTCTAAACTAAACTGAACGAAACAGAGATGCTGCCTGTCCCGCTGAGTTACTCCAGCATTTTGTGTCTTATCTTCGGTGTAAACCAGCATCTGCAGTTCCTTCCTACACATAATATCTGCCTTACAAAAGGGTTTCATGTTAAGTAGGTATAACATCTGCTGCCCGCATGGCCAATGTTGGCTTGGTGAGTGGTTTGGAGAGAGTGCTTTGATGAGTCTAGAACCTAATTTGATGTCTCTTCTGGAGGTGGTGATTGATTGATTGATGTGGAATGAGGGACGTGTTTACACACAGGGTTTTTTGGGACCAATAGTGTTTTAAATGTTTTTCAATTTTGAAGGAAATTTCAGAGCAGCCCACACACAGCCCCTTCACCCACATCCACACCGTCAACCTGACCAGCACAGCCTTTTAAGGAGTGTACATTTTAATCCCTAGCTTCCTAAAGGTATATCCTTCTGCATTCAATGCCTGCCTGACTAGCTCTGTGGCTGTAAGTGATGATAGAATCAGTTAATGGGCCTGTCCCACTTAGGCGATTTTCTGGGGCATAATTTTCAGCATGTCGAAACATTTTCAGTGACAGAGGCAACAATTCTTGCTGTCGTGTAGGTGCCATCGTTGGTGAATTCCAAGAAAACTAGTCGCCTAAAGAGTTGCCTAAGTGGGACAGTGCGACTACCGAGGACTAGTTATAATGGAATTCCACCCACTACACCTGGCGACAACCTACAGCAGCAACAATTGTCCCCGGAAAATCTCCAACACGTTCAAAATTTTGCGATAGTTGCCCAAAAAATCACCTAAGTGGGACAGGCCCTTAAAACACAATGGTGGTGTGTTGGGGGAGGGGGCTGCCAGTTTCCTGAATGATTTTTTTTGTAGAGTTCTCCAAACATCTTTGTCCTGGCCTAGAAGTGCGTGTTTGTGTGTGTGTGTGTGTGTGTGGATTTGTCAAATTGTCGTTGTTTCAAATATATCTCAATGTCGCCGGTTTTGGCTGGTGTTCCCCAAAGCCGATTTATTTTGTTGTCTTCCTGGTTTACCCGTTGCTTCACCAACTCTCTGATCTTGAAACGTCAAACCAACCCATCGGTGAAGCATCTCCCGAGAAATCCAAAAACCTTTCACCTCTCAGACAGCAGAGAAGAAACAATAGTGCGAGATTCTGGAGTCGACTGTAAGCAGGTTCATTTTGTGAACTCAGTGTAAATAACTAACTTATTCACTTCAGCAAACCCTTGTTTTTTTTTTTCCTTTATGAAGCACCAGTTTTAATTATGGGGGAAAAAAAGCAACTTATAAATAAAGAAACTGAGAGCAGAGGTGATGCAGTGGAATATATGCATGTAAACGCCACAAAGCTGTTCCACCTTGATATGATTTTGAAGGAAATTTCAGAGCAGCCCACAGCCCCTTCACCCACATCCACACCGTCCAGTGTAGGTATTTTAACTTCCCATCTACTGCCTGTCATTTGGAACACCTTTTTGCTTCTAAAATTGTGCTCATTTTTTTTTTTTTTTGAAGTATTTTTATATACATTTTGTTGATATTAAATTGGTCTGAGAATTTTTTTTTTTTGCTCTTTGTACAATTCTCTCTCTGTGTATAAATATATTCTCTCCTTTGGGCTTAATTTAAAAGTGATCGACACTAAACAAAAAAATCAATAAAAAACGCACACTATTGAATTAAACAAACTGTCCGGTGCTGTAGCTTAAAGGTGTATATTACGTTCAATAAGCATTTAAACAAATAGTGCCGCTTTGCTAACTTAACTCTTTGGGAAGACGGGAAACGTATTGACTCTAATGTGTGCGTCTTACACGCGGGCTCCTCCACAAATCAAGACAGCAGACGATCAGTGCAATGTCACGTTGCTCAGGAACTGTGGGGAAAAGTCTGCCTCTCTTCACTCTTCACATAGGAACTAAGGGAACGGTTTTTTTTGTGTGTAAATTATTAAATAGATGCGCCTGGCTCTCAATTCTGCCACCACAGTTCAGTGAAATAAATTTAAACGATAAGACAGTCTCCCTCCTAAGGTGTTTTTTTGTTAAATAAATACAATGCTGATTTGGGGGAATAGCAATGGGCAACTTTGGTCTGCCTGGGTGAGCGGATCAACGCTGAGTTTGGGGAGTTGCTATTCGAGGCGGTCGGTCGGTCAGGGAAGGGATTTACTGTGAATGCTGGCTCCATTGCAAAAAGTGAATGTATAGATATCTTTTTTGAACAAATCCATCCTTCAATAAAACTCACTAGCCGATGCTAAACCGTTTGTTTGAAGCGCAGCAGATGAAGAGCAAGTTTGCAGCATCCACTCAGCCAGTGCAGTCAACACTTTTGTAATAAAAAAAAATTAAAAATTAAAACTTTGAAAAATGTTAGGAAACGACTGAAATAATGATGTGGTATGCATGGTGTACTGTGGTGGGTCTGAGCAATGTGTACTCAGCTTGGAGTGCTAACGCTGTATCCTGCATTTTGATATTTCTCCTCCTACTACCAGTAATATAACCTCTGTGTAAAATGTTCTGCATGTATTTATATGGTTCTTGTGATGGAATGAATTAGTCAAAACAGCTTCTTCCGGAAACACACGACATCCAATGGCGAGTACATTCAGCTGGGAAGAAAAACTCTAAAGATCTAAGAAAATTGGCAGTGTTTCCTGAGACTTCGGAAAGCGCGAATGGAGGAAAGTCAAGAGTATTTTTTTACAAAAGCCTGCATTTGTGAATCAAATAATGTATCCTGCAATCTTCTTGTATTAAAAAGAATAAATACTTCTCCATCAGTTTATGGATAACCTTCTTATCCTGTTGTAAATAAATTAATTTCTTTGTTTATTTTGAATTATGCAAATAGCTCTGTGATTGTGGACTCTAATTTTCAAGCTTAGATGGAATGTGTTTTGTTATGGAAGATTGTAGTAAATCAAGGTGCAGTCTCTCTCTCTCTCTCTATCTCTCTCTCTATCTCTCCTCTTCCTGTCAAGCAAAGTTCGGACAACAATGTCAATTGAGTAAATACCAATAAAGAATCTGGAGGAATGGAAACTGTGTGTGTGTCTCTGTTACTGGTGGCTCAGCACTGGACCTTATGAGATAATTATGGGAGTGAAATTGGTCCGTCGCGTGTAAGGAATCTATTTAATTTGTCAAAACTCCACCCATCCCTTCTCTCCGGAGACGCTGCCCTGCCCCGCTGAGTTACTCCAGCTTTATGTCTCTCTTTTCGGTTTAAACCAGCATCTGCAGTTCCTTCCAACACATAATTAGGTGAGTTTATTGTCACGTGTACCGAGGTACAGTGAAAGGCTTTTTGTTGCGTGCTAACCAGTCAGCGGAAAGACAAGACATGATTACAACCGAGCCGTTTACAGTGCACAGATACATGATGAGGGAATGACGTTTAATGCAAGGTAAAGTCAGCAAAGTCCCATCAAAGATAGTCCAAGGGTCACCAATGAGGTAGATAGTACAGTGCCTTCCATAATGTTTGGGACAAAGACCCATCATTTATTTATTTGCCTCTGTACTCCACAATTTGAGATTTGTAATAGAAAAAAATCACATGTGGTTAAAGTGCACATTGTCAGATTTTAATAAAAAAGGCCATTTTTATACATTTTGCTTTCACCACATAGAAATTACAGCTGTGTTTATACATAGTCCCCCCCCATTTCGGGGCACGATGATGTTTGGGACACATGGCTTCACAGGTGTGTTGAATTGCCTCCTTAACGCAGGTACAAGAGAGCTCTCAGCAGAGATGAGGACAAGCTTTTTCACCCGGTGAGTTGTGAATCTGTGGAATTCTCTTTCACAGAGGTCAGTGGAGGCCAAATCACTGGATGTTTTCAAGAGAGAGTTAGATTTAGCTCTTAAGGCTAACGGAATCAAGGGATATGGGGAGAAAGCAGGAACGGGGTACTGATTCTGGATGATCAGCCGTGATCATATTGAATGGCGGTGCTGGCTCGAAGGGCCTACTCCTGCACCTATTGTCTATGTTTCGAGAGTCTGGCTGGAGTGGGTGGGTGGGGGATCCTGCTGGAGGTATGAGATTAAGGGAACCCGTTTCCACAAATGGAGTGGAGTGGAGTCGCTACTGCCAGCATCTGAATCACATTTAGTGCAAGGTAAAGTCTGATCAAAGATAGTCCAAGGATCACCAATGAGGTAGATAGTAGTTCAGGACCGCTCTCTGGTTGTGGTAGGATGGTTCAGTTGCCTGATAACAGCCGGGAAGGCGGCGCGACTCACCCGTTGCAGCGGCCCCTACAGCCTGTCTGTCTTTTTTTTTATTTTTTGTCTAGTTAAATGTAGTGTTTGCTGTTTTTTAATAGTATTTTTAAATGTGTAAATGTGGGGGGCGGGGGGGGGGGGGGGGGGAAACTGTTTTGGATCTCTTCCCTGTCCGGGAGACCCGACTTTTTCCCTGTCGGGTCTCGGCTGTCGTTGGGGCCTAGCACCGTGGAGCGGCCTCCAGCCTGAACGACCCGGGGGCTCGGGAGACTGCGGAGCTGCGGAGCTGCGGACTCACCATCGTCGGGGGTGGCCGGCCTCGGAGCGTGGGGAGCGGCGGTGACTCGCTGCTGCGACTCGACTCCTGGGGCTCGGAGGCTCCAGCAACGCAGCCGCAGCCGCAGGTCCGGTGGACCGCGACATCGGGAGCTCGCGGGTCTGGGAGGAGAGAGAGAGAGAGAGAGAGACCGCTTCCCGGAGCACCCGCAACGCGACTTCTCCAGCCGGTGTCACGGGGTTGGAACAACCCGGACCGGGACAGTACATCACCCGGCACGGCTTCATGGCCGTGGGACTCACCATCGCCCGTGGGGGTTCCAACCTTGGACTTTCAGACCGGGAGCGGGGCCGTAAATCGCCCCGCGCGGCCTAAAATGGCCGTGGGACTCATCATCGCCCGCCTGGGGCTTGGACATCGGGAGAGACACGGAGAACAGGGGAGAGAAAAGACTTGCCTTCCATCACAGTGGCTTCACTGTGATGGATGTTTGTGTGAATTTAATTATGTGTATGTCTGTAAGACAGTGTCTTTGTTTGTATGGCTGTGGAAACAACATTTCGTTTGAGTCTCACTGGGGCTCAAATGATAATAAATTTGTATTGTATTGTATTGTATTGAAGAAACTCCCTGAATCTGGAGGTGAGCGTTTTCACACTTCTGTCCCTCTTGGCCGATGGGAGAGGGGAGAAGAGGGAGTGGCCGGGGGTGAGACTGGTCCTTGATGATGCTGCTGGCCTTGCCGAGGCAGCGTGAGGTGTAGATGGAGTCGACGGAAGGGAGGTTGGTTTGTGCGTGATGGTCTGGGCTGCGTCCACAACTCCCTGTGATTTCTCGCCGTCTCGGACGGAGCTGTTCCCGAACCGCGCCTGCTGTGATGCGTAATGTCTTTGGCCCAGTCAGTGTTTATCACAGAGGCACAAGATGCTGCAGATGCTGGAATCTTGAGCAAAAGGCAAAATGCTGGAGTAAATCAGCTGGTCGGGCAGCATCCATCGGTGGAGGGAATGGACAGGCAAGGTATCGGATCAGAAACCCTACTTCAGACGGGCAGTTTGCATGTGGCAGAATGAGGCCACACGCAAACTGGAGAAACAGGACATTAGATTCCACTAGGGCTGCTTGCACCCCAACAGTATTGACAATGTTAAGTTACACCCCCCCCCCTCTTTCCTTTGCCCCACACCCTGGTGTACACCCATTTAGCCCACTATCCCACCACTCCTGCCTCCACGCATATCAATCCCTCCAGCTTCACATTTCGCTTCCCCTTATCCGACAACCTTTTGTCTCCTGCTCACCCCCATCCTTCGTCACATACTCCACCCACACGCCCACCCCCTCACCTGTATCCACCTATCACTCGCCAGTCATAGTCCTGCTCCCCCCGACTACAAGCAAACCGAACAAGGGTCCCGGCCCGAAACATCGCCTGTCCATTCCTGGTCAGCGGGTCACTCGCCATAGATGCCGACTGACCCGCTGAGCTCCTCCAGCACATCACTTGGTATTTATTTATTAATTCATTATTTGTTGGCACAGACTTGGTGGGCCGAAGGGCCTGTTTCCGCACTGTATCTCCAAACTAAACTAGAGGATATTAGCTTTAGAGGATAGTAGTCCATTGTCCAATGTGAGAGGAGGAAATATTTATTCATTGTGTGCTTTGCTCGGTAGTTATTGCACTTTCTATTTAATTTAGTTAAGTTTGGAGACACAGCGCGGAAACTCAGGCCCTTCGGCCCACCGAGTCCATGCCGACCAGCGATCCCCGCACACTTAACACTATCCTACACACACTCGGGACAGTTTACACATACACCAAGCCAATTAACCTACAAACCTGTACGTCTTTGGAGTGTGGGAGGAAAACCAGAGATCCCGGAGAAAACCCAGGCGGGTCACAGGGAGAACGTGCAAACTCCGTACAGACAGCAACCTGTAGTCAGGATCGAACTCGGATTCCTGGCGCTCGCTGTGAGGCAGCAACTCTACTGCTGCACCACCGTGCCGCCCTAAGAAATGTAGTCTTTAACTGGAGGCAACTCATGAGTCTTTGGTCTTTGATATTGCTCCAAATACTTTCCTTTACAAAGGTGCCACCAAGTGGACTAGAGTAACATTGCTCTTCAAGTTCGTCCCTATCTGAATGTTGCAGTGAATAGAATTCTTAATGTGAGCTAAATGGCTTTACTGTGCACATTGAAAATACACGGTTTCTGAACAATTACACAAATTGTTCATTTTATTCCTGGTGACATTTAAAGGAAATTGTATTATTTTTAAGCAGTTTCTGAGCATTTTGTCCTGTATATCTTTAAGTATGTGAAATGTGTCCTTAATTTTAGCCAGTCAGTCGTACAGCATGGAAAGAGGCCCTTCGGCCCAACTTGCCCACACCGGCCAATAAGTCCCATCTATACCAGTCCCACCTGCCTGCGTTTGGTCCGTATCCCTCCAAACCTGTCCTATCCATGTACCTTCCTCCCTCGGAACATGGACCCGTTGCAGTTCGCTTACCGTCCGAACAGATCCACGGACGATGTGGTCTCCCAGGTCTTGCACACCGCTCTCTCCCATCTGGACAGCCAGAATGGGGGCTACGTGAGGATGCTGTTCATAAGACTACAGTTCAGCCTTCAACACGATAGTCCCCACCAGACTGGCTGGGAAGCTAATGGAATTGGGGCTCAACACCTCCCTGTGTGCCTGGGTCCTGGACTTTCTCACCGCCAGGCCCCAGGTAGTCAAGATGGGAGGGAATACATCAAAGTCCCTCACCCTGAGCACAGGATCGCCCCAGGGTTGCGTCCTCAGCCCCCTATTGTACTCCCTGTACACACATGACTGTGTGGCTAGGTTCAGCTCAACCTCAATAATTAAGTTTGCTGATGACACTGTGGTGGTGGGCCTGATCTCAGACAATGATGAGAAGGCCTACCGGGAGGAGGTGGCTGATCTAGCACTCTGGTGCCAGGATAACAGCCTCCTCTTGAACATCAAAAAAACGAAGGAGCTGATCATGGACTTTAGGAGGGCACATCATCCGAGGACGTACACTCCATTGAGGATAAATGGGGATCCTGTGGATAGGGTGAACTGTTTTAAATATCTGGGAGTCCACATCTCCGAGGGTGACATGGGCATCACACGCCTCAGCACTCGTGAGTAAGGCAAGGCAGCGCCTTTACCACCTCAGGCAATTGAGGAAATTCAGAGTGTCTCCGAGGATCCTCCAGTGCTTCTACGCAGCGGCGGTGGAAAGCATCTTGTCTGGGAACATTACCATCTGGTTTGGGAATTGCTCTGCCAAGGACAAGGCGGCTCTGCAGAGAGTAGTGCGTTCGGCCGAACGCACTATGGGAACTTCACTTGCCCCCCTGCAAGAACTATACATCAGAAGGTGCAACTCCAGAGCCAACAATATCATGAGAGACCCCTTCCACCCCTGCAACGGACTGTTCCAGCTGCTACGGTCAGGCAAACGCCTCCGTTGCCATGCGGTGAGAACGGAGAGGTTGAGAAGGAGTTTCTTCCCAGAGGCCACTCGGACTGTAAACACCTATCTCACCAGGGACTAACTCTACTGAACGTTTTTCCTTCCATTATTTATTATGTAAAAGAATATGTGTGTTATGATTGTGTTTATAGTTTGTTTGGTTGTTTGTCTTTTGCACAAAAGTCCGTGAGCATTGCCACTTTCATTTCACTGCACATCTCGTATGTGTATGACAAATAAACTTGACTTGACTTGACTTACCTGTGTTTCAGAAGGAACTGCAGATGCTGGAAAATCGAAGGTAGACAAAAATGCTGGAGAAACTCAGTGGGTGCAGCAGCATCTATGGAGCGAAGGAAATAGGCAACATTTCGTGCCAAAACGTTGCCTATTTCCTTCGCTCCATAGATGCTGCTGCACTCTCTGAGTTTCTCCAGCATTTTTGTCTACCTATCCATGTACCTGTCTGCTTCTTAACTGGAATTCTCTGCCACAGAAGGTAGTTGTGGCCAATTCATTGGCTATATTTAAGAGGAGGTTAGATGTGGCTAAAGGGATCACGGGGTATGGAGAGAAGGCAGGTACGGAATACTGAGTTGGATGATCACCCATGATCATAATGAATGGCGGTGCAGGCTCGAAGGGTCGAATGGCCTACTCCTGCACCTATTTTCTATGTTTCTATGAAAGCTAGGGCATAGGAATTAGGTAACGTTTCGGGCCGAACCCCTTCGGGATTCGGCCCGAAACGTTGCCTATTTCCTTCACTCCATAGCTACTGCTGCACTACTGAGTTGGATGATCAGCCATGATCATATTGAATGGCGGTGCAGGCTCGAAGGGTCGAATGGCCTACTCCTGGACCTATTTTCTATGTTGGGATAGTCCCAGCCTCAACTGCAATAGACAATAGGTGCAGGAGTAGGCCATTCGGCCCTTTGAGCCAGCACCGCCAGTCAATGTGGTCATGGCTGATCATCCACAATCGTTACCCCATTCCTGCCTTCTCCCCATATCCCCCGACCCTATCTTTAAGAGCCCAACTCTGTACAGACAGCACCCGTAGTCAGGATGGAACCCGGGTCTCCGGCGCTGTGAGGCAGCAACTCTACTGCTGTGACACCGTGACACTGTGGTGTCTTGCCCGAATTTTAATTTCTAAATGACAAATTCCACATTGTCAAAAAAAAAACTGATGAATGGTTAAATAAGAGGCAGTGAGATTTGATAATAAATAGTCAAATATTTTATTAACGTTGAGCTGTACATTTTCTTTCACTGAATTTGCACAGTTAGCAGGTAAATCGAACATTTAAATGTGACAGGTTTTGGCCGGGAGCGTAATGAGAAGGATGTTGGCGCTGGCCCTACTGTCAGATACAACGGCAGTGCAGACTTTATCATTCTCCAAAAATAATTCTTCGCAAAGCTCTATTTCAATACCATGTCAAAACACAGATAAAACTGTGAACTGGCTCCACATCCGTTGTAAGATGTACGGGACAATATTCCCTTTGGTGTTAGCACAATCCCAACACTTATGCTAGGACATCAACTCAAATTCTGATGTGTTCAAAATATATAATAAGATTATTCATTCTCATTGCAAACCAGAATTGCATTTGATGGCATCTCCGCCATCATAGTGCTTGCTGGCTTCACAATGTCAGGATAAAGAGGCCCCTTAAGGTCCCGTTCCACTTACACGCCTGTATTGTCACGAGTAGTCGCCCAGAGTCGTACCTATTTCTGGTCACCGCTGGATTTTCAACACATTGAAGATTTCTGGCCACCTGCTGCAAGCGATCATGACGGGTGCCGGCAAGTCGCCGACAAAAAATTGCGTAAGTGGGACGGGCCCTTTACTGGTGAAGATTTTGCACTAAAATGCACGGGTATCTTCACACACTGGATAGAGTGAATGTGGGGAGAATATTTCCACTAGTGGGAGAGCTTTGGACCAGAGGCCACAGCCTCAGAAGGGAAACTGGAAAGGCGTACCTTTAGAAAGGAGATGGCGGGGATTTCTTTAGTCAGAGGGTAGTGCAGGTTGTCAAGGGTTATGGGGAGAAGGCAGGAGAATGGGACCGAGAGGGAAAGATAGATCAGCCACGATTAAAATGGCAGAGTAGACTTGATGGGCCAAATGGGTCACACAGTTTAAGAATAAGTGGTCGGCCATTTAGGACGGAGATGAGGAAAAACCTTTTCATCCAGAGAGTTGTGAATCTGTGGAATTCTCGGCCACAGAAGGCAGTGGAGGCCAATTCTCTGGATGTTTTCTAGCGAGTTAGATTTAGCTCTTAGGGCTAATGGAATCGAGGGATATGGGGAGAAAGCAGAAACGGGGTACTGATTTTGGACAATCAGCCATGGTCATATCGTGTGCTGGCTCGAAGGGCTGAATGGCCTACTTCTGCACCTGTTTTTCTATGTTTCTATAACCTAAATCTGCTCTTATGAACACACTTGTTTCTAAGCAGCTTTATATACATGGAATTCCCTCGCTACTGATAGCTTAATACTGATTACGACATTAGTGTTTTTACAATTCAATAACGACAACGTCTTCTCCATTCTGGATGACACTGGTTAGTTAACGAATGCGATGGGGGCACTTAACTTAGCCAGATGTACAATCCTAGACAAGACAATCCTTCTAGCCAGCGCGAGAGAAAAATATTCTGGGTCTTCAGCGAAGGTATAATTATATATATATATGTATCTTTGAACGGAAATCCAAGTATCACCCTAGCCGACTTTATTTAACAAACCGAACTTTAAAAAACCAAAAGAAAAAGTGGCAAACTTTTTTTATATCTGTACTATTCACAAAGAGCTGGACACTGCTCCAAAAATTGTGCAAATAAATAACGCCGTCAATTCCTCACTGAGTTCCGTTACGTTGGGAGCATCCCATCGTGTGAAATCCTCAAAATACTTTGACTTTCATATCACCTGTGTGGCAGTTTGGCTGAACTGGCAAATTAACGTTAAATGTCACCCACTCAAGCAGCAAAAACAAACCGATGGTCTCGGTAATGCGATCACATTTACCCCGTTGAGTGTCACGGTTAATTAAGTATTTACGTACAGGAGCTTGGAAAGGTGCGTGTCTGGGCAGTGTTTGTTTTAAAAAGCTAGGTTGAGAAACCAGGGCAGTTAGTTCATGGCAAAACACTGCCTGGTAATGATCCAAATAGGCAGCTTGTCTGAAGGAATGGGTATTTCATTACATCCGCAGGAGGCTGGCCACCACAGGGTGGATCTGGAATCTGAGTTTGCGTAGGAAGGAACTGCAGATGCTGGTTTAAACCGGAGACAAGACACACATTGCATGTCTCATGGAACACAGCGGGACAGGCAGCATCACTGGTGATGTTTCGGGTCTGGGTAGCTCTGCTCCGGGAGACTGCAAGCAGTGTGGTTATCTTCACGTTGGGTCCTACACGTCCTCCTGGAATCTATCCAAGCAAGATGCTCATCCTACGAAGGTTTTAATGACAGTACTGATTGGCTGCACACAGACAGGGCAGGGCAGTTTGCGCTTGTGCAGCGTTTTGGCACAGGCGTAGCACGCCACGAGGTGTCCCGTCTTCCCGTGAATGATATTACCGGTCCTGGGACGCAGGCCGCACAGAATGCATGGCCCCAAGCGGCTACTCTGCTGCTGCAAGGACCCCTCCGATTTCAGCCTCATTTCTTCACCCGAAGATCCCAGCTCCTCTTTACTCCCGCCTAAGCTGATGCTCGAGGTGGAGGCTTGCAGGCGACGTCCCGCGGGGAAGGCGGAGGAGCGACACTGGGGGTGCTTCCCCTTGTCCTTGCGTCTGGCTTCCTCGGTCTGAGGCAGCGGCTCCGAGATGGAGCGCCGGCAGTCGGGAACGTCGATCCCTTCGCCTTCCTCGATTTCCACAAAACCAACAATGGAGGGCTCAGAAGCGCAAGGTACAAACTTGGGGCAATTGAGGTGCCAGCCTTTACGGAGAGCCCAGCACTGGAGGCAGTACTGCTTCTGAGAGGGGTTACACCGACCACATTTGGTGCATTTCCAAGAGACCTGGAAGGAAAAGCAAGTATCGTAAGGCATCACAAATCCTTGGAGCCACATGGAAACAGAGCAGACTTGCCAAAATACCACAACACAGTGTTACATTAAACAAATACCTGGCATAACATTATTATTATGTATATATATATATTGAATAGATATATGGTTTGCAAGTTAGTGTAACTTGCAAACCATATTAAGTTGCAAGTTACACTAACTTACAAACCATATATTTAATCGATGGTTTATGACAAAACATAAAACATTTTATACCAAGCAGGGAAGCAAAATGAAGAAGTCTGAAGAAGGGTCTCGACCCGAAACGTCGCTCATTCCTTCTCTCCATAGATGCTGCCTCACGCACTGACTATTAAACACGACATCAAACAAACTCTGAACCATAACAGCCTATTGCACTTTATCTGTTTATTGTATATATATAAACGGTCTATGGTCTATAAACACACTGAACTTTTATCTCCCATTATGTATTATGTTTACATATTCTGTTGTGCTGCAGCTAGCAAGAATGTCATTGTCCTATCTGGGACACATGACTATAAAACTCTCTTAACTCTTGACTTGAGTTACTGCAGCATTTTGTGTCTACCTGCAGTTTTTTCCTACAGATAATACTATCCATCAATACAATAAAGTACAATAGGTGGAGCAAAGGGGAAGATACAGAGTGCAGAATATAGTTCTCAGCATTGTAGCGCATCAGTTCCAGAGACAAAGTCCAATGTCTGCAATGGGGTAGAGGTGAATCGGACAGTACCCTAGCTTGTGGAAGGACCATTCAGAAGACTGATAGCAGAGGGGAAGGAGCTGTTCCCGAGTCTGGTGGTGCGCGCTTTCAAGCTTCTGTACCTTCTGCCGGATGGGAGCGGGGAGAAGAGGGAATGACCGGGGTGGGACAGGGACAAGACCTTTGAGTTGACACAAAATGCTGGAGAAACACAGCGGGTGAGGCAGAATCTATGGAGAAGGAATTTGCAACATTTCATTTCTTCGAAGAAGGGTCTCGACCCCGAAACGTTGCAAATTCCTTCTCCTCATAGATACTGCCTCACCCGCTGAGTTTCTCCAGCATTTTGTGTCTACCTTTGATTTTACCAGCATCTGCAGTCCTTTCTTAAACAGGACCATTGAGTATGTTGGCTGCTTTCCAGAGGGAAAGATGCTGTTTACGAGTCTGGTGGGTGACCTTTTTTGGCGCATATATAGAGATGGCAACATGCATTGCAAAGCTCTCGAGCTGGTCAAAACGCATTTTTCAAAGACACGGGGGACACCATTGATTGATTTATTACAAGGATAGTTTGGCACAACACAACTTTGGATTTAAATCTAATTACGGGTTGGGTTGGGTGAGGTGGGTGGGTGGGGATACGAGGCAGGTACATCACCACTTTTTTCATTCTTTCTCTTTTTGTCCTTTTTTTCCCTATTCCTCTCTTCTTTCTTTCATTTATTCATTCTTTGGCCGTCTACACCACTTTGGTAGTCTAGGGGTTCTATCCTTGCACATCTCACTTTGTCTCTCTCTTGCTTTTTCTCCTTTCTTTTCCTCTAACTCAAAGCTAAAATTGAAGCTGTACGATAACTGTATAACTTTATACGCCCTTGGTTCTATTTTTGTACATTAAGCTTCTAATAAATAAATATATATTTTTTAAAAAAGAGGTGAGAAATGAAGCAGGTATAAAAACACTTTTTTGTTTTTTTTCTTTTTTCGTTTTTGTCTCTTTATTTCTTTAAGTTTTGACTTACTCTTTGACTACACTCATTCGGTAGTTTATGGGCTCTATTCTTGCACATTCACTTTCTCTATCTTTCTTGCTCTTTCTCTCTTTTTCTATTTCATCTTTGCTAAGATTAAAATGGAAGCTGTACAATAAACGTATTATGTCATATGCCGCGGTTTATACTTTTGTACACGGCTTCTAATAAAAACACAAATAAATAAATGAAAGAAAAGGGGAATAAGGGAGGGGGGGAAAGAAAGGAAAGAAAAGCCGCAAAGCCCGTACCTTTGAATCTTGGGAGTCGTCGGCCTCTTCGGATACCTCAGTGTCAGTATCGTCTCCCGAGCCTAGCGGGTCCTTCACCCCCTCAAATACTGTAACTCCAATAACCTTTTGAAAGGGAGGTGGGGAAATCACAAGCAGGCTCGTACCAAGATAACTGCTGCTAAGCTGAAAGTGCGAGTGGCTGAACGGCGATGAGGTGCATGGCAATTCTTACCTTGGCTGCTCTGAGTTTAGGGTTACCCACTTTTCACTTTGACGGGTGAAGGATGATAATGGTTTTGGGATTTTTTTTTTTTTTTATACCTGGTGCGAGTATCGAGCACTTCCGAGTGATATGCCAGAGGTTAGATGCAAAGACGTCTACACGCAACTGGTGCTATATCAACTTCAGTGAAGTGCCGCCATACCGCACCAGAGTAAAACGCTCCCAGACATTTCATCCTTGTGTGTTCTGGGACCCGAGCTTGTTGAATTGCAAGCAGTTTATGCTAAAATTCAGGGCATTTAACGGAGTTAGTTGCCCACAAGCTCATTTTCCTCTTGGGAAATTATAGAGCCTTCGGAGAAGAGACCTTTAAGGCATCTATTTGGATTTAGTTTCCACTCCCATTGCAAGGTTCCTCTCCGTTCAGGAAATGAGCACTTTTTTAACCTGAGACAAACAACGACCAAGATAAAAACATCTTCAACCACCTGCTGTCATTACTGCCAACACAAACACTTTCCAAAAATGCATGCACGGTTCATTCATTCATTTTGTTTAAAATACAGGGTGCAAATTTTTTTTTTTTTGAAATAATATAAATGAACAATCTTAGTCAGTGATGATCAAATCCATAGGTTCTCAACGATGTGTTACACTGAAACATCTTTAAAGTTGATGCACGGGCGCAGATTTAAATAGCCGCCCCACCATTCAACAGCTCAAGTCTTTGCAAGTTGGGGGCCAGAGAGAAGGGTGACATTCGGGCGATTTGTCCAGGTTCATTTCTGTCTGGGATTAGATTCTGCCTACCTCCTTGTGATCGGTGTCTTTGCCTTCCTCCACCTCACCCTCATAATCATCTTTCCCTTTCAACTCAGTATTGTCCAACTTGGCGTCCACGTTGGCCGGGTCAGCAGCTGGTTCATTGAGAAACCACAGGTCATCGGTGGAGTCGGAGACAATGGCGGTGTCTATATCCTGTGGAGGGAAAACGCAACGTTACGGATGAAGTCTTACTCGACTACAGTGAGGCTGGTCTGGTGAGTGATCCTTCTGTACACGACCCTTGACATCTTCACATGGAGAATACAAGGGCAAAGGCAGGCCGCCTGGCTCATCACGGAGAAGTGATAGGAACAGAATTATGCCTACTCCGCCACTCAATCGTGGCTGTTCTATCCCTCCCTCTCAACCCCATTCTCCTGCCTTCTCCCCATAATCCCTGGCAACTCGCAACTCTCTGGGTGAACAAGTGTTTCCTCGTCTCCGTTCTAAATGGCTTACCCCCTATTCTTAAACTGTTGCCCCTGGTTCTGGTCTCCCCCAACATCAGGAACATGTTTCGGCTCGAAGGGCCGAATGGCCTACTCCTGCACCTAATTTCTATGTTTCCTGCCTCTCGCGTGTCCAAACCCTTAATAATCTTATATGTTTCAATAAGATTCCCTCTCATCCTTCTAAACTCCAGAGTGTACAAGCCCAGCCACAGGGCCGTTAGAGGCGGTCTTCAGGCACGCACCATGCCTCTATGTAGACAATTAAACATGAATAGTGTTGCATTAAATCCTTGCATCTCAAGTGTTGCTGCTTCTCACCACTACATCCTTGACAGCTGCCCGTGAAGGAGACAGACTTACCGAGCACAACAAAATGGAGGTGGCACTTAAGTGGCACCATGCAAACAGATGTTGTTGATGTGGAATGCAGTGGTGCTTGAATTAAATATCGGGGAAGTTTGGAAGTGATTGTCGTCAACTCGCAATTAAGTGATTAAATTAAAGTAATTTGGGGTAGGAATGAGGCACAAAAACTCACTATAATGTTTAAATACCAGGAAGAGTGTGGACCTCGTTACCTGAAACAGTGGTGGCAGAAGGAATACTTTCCCACGTAGAAATATGTTTGGACATGCAAGAGGCAGGAAACATGTTCCTGATGTTGGGGGAATCCAGAACCAGGGGCCACACAGTTTAAGAATAAGGGGTAAGACATTTAGAACGGAGAGACACACAGAGAGTTGTGAGTCTGTGGAATTCTCTGCCTCAGAGGGCAGTGGACGCCAGATAGATACATACATAGAAAATAGGTGCAGGAGTAGGCCATTCGGCCCTTCGAGCCTGCACCGCCATTCAATATGATCATGGCTGATCATCCAACTCAGTATCCCGCACCTGCCTTCTCTCCAGAGAATCTGCGGTGGAGGCCGGTTCTCTGGATGCTTTCAAGAGAGAGTTAGATAGGGCTCTTAAAGATAGCGGAGTATGGGGATATGGGGAGAAGGCAGGGAACAGGGTACTGATTGGGGATGATGTATGGTCGTGAGTAGTCGCCAAAAGAGTCGTACCGTTTTCTGGTCGCCGCTGGATTTTCAACATGTTCAAAATTTTCGGAGACCTGCTGCTGCGACTATGACGGGTGCCGGCAAGTCGCCGAAGAAAACCGCTTAAGTGGGACAGGCCCTTAATTCTGATTAGGGATGGGTGGGGGACCACGCGCCTATTAATCGACAGAACCTTCTTCACCAGTTCCGTGCCTCAAACCCCCCCCTAAGTTTGACGTTGCCTCATTTCTGCTTCTGCTGTCACACCCGGGAGAAAGAGTTGTAATTAGGGGCCGTTCACAAGAAGAGTGCAATGTACAAACAAAAACAAGCTACAGAGCAAAGACCCTACAGCGAGCAAGACAGATCACTCGACGAAAAAGACGTAGTACGGTCATGGGCAGATTCATGGGTAATTTAAGGCCCCATTTCCGTAACCGGCTTCCGTCTCCGTACCAATTATCCCGTAGGAAAATAGTGCGGAGACGGAAGCCGATTACGGAAACATCCTCGTAAAAATAAAAGTTATTTGGTGGAAATCTTCTCATTTTCAGAATTTTAATTTATTAACACAAACTGATCCCTCGCAACGTTGATTACACTGCGAGTCGGGTCGGGTCGGGTCCTGGATGAAAAAAAGGCCCACGTTCCGCTCCGTTGCGTACTACACGTCAGCCCCATTGCATTTAGCAGGAGTGGTCTATCTTGCTCCGCTATAGGATCTTTGTTACAGAGTACGTGAAAATAGAAACCACTTCACCTGGTTGCTATGAATATCTGTTGATCCGCTTTTCATGCTTCCATAATTGGTGCGCAAGGTTTTAATGAACCACCACGGCAGTCCGGCAGTGTCCCAGAGATCAGAAACATTATCCGCTTTGAGCCTCTTAGCTTCAAGGTTTTCATCTGTTAGAGACTCATCTACAAAGTTGAACACATTACTTTTATCCCAAACTCTGCTCATCGTTTAAGTTTAGTTTAGCGATACAGCGCGGAAACAGGCCCTCTGGCCCGCCGATCCCGTGGCATGGGGTAGGCCATTTAGAACGGAGACGAGGAAACACTTTTTCACGCAGGGAGTTGCGAGTCTGTGGAATTCTCTGCCTCAGAGGGCGGTGGAGGCCAATTCTCTGGATACTTTCAGAGAGAGCTAGATAGGGCTCTTAAAGATAGCGGAGTCAGGGGATATTGGGAGAAGGCAGGAACAGGGTACTGATTGGGGATGATCAGCCATGATCACATTGAATGGCGTTGCTGGCTCGAAGGGCAGAATGGCCTACTCCTGCACCTATTGTCTATTGACCAGCGATCCCCGCACACTAACACTATCGTACACACACTAGGGACAATTTTCCCAAGCCAATTAACCTACAAACATGTATGTCTTTGAGGTGTGGGAGTAATCCGGAACTCCCAGAGGTAACCCACGCAGGTCACGGGGAAAACGTACAAACTCCGTAGACAGCACCTGTAGTCAGGATCGAACCTGGGTCTTTGGCGCTGTGAGGCAGCAACTCTACCGCTGCACCACCGTGCTGCCACCCACCCATTGGGTTCAAAATGTTGCAAAGTTCCAGATTGAAGTATCATAGCTCTTCAATAAATCAATGTCGTACAAAGAATCTTTAAATGACAAGAATGGAACGAAATAAAAAGGCTTAATGGAGCTTTTAAAATCCACCCACATCTAAACAACAATCTCACCGGCGAGCAGGTGTGCAAAGAGGGAGCCAGTGGTCATGGGGAAACATGCATGGATGGCCTTTGGATGGGCATATGGATATGCAGAGAATGGAAGGATATGGGTACGGTGCAGGCAAATAAACATTGACAATAGACAATAGGTGCAGGAGTAGGCCATTCAGCCTTTCGAGCCAGTACTGCCATCCACTGTGATCATGGCTGATCATCCACAATCAGTACCTTATAACCATAACATATAACAATTACAGCACGGAAACAGGCCATCTCGGCCCTTCTAGTCCGTGCCGAACACTTACTCTCACCTAGTCCCATCTACCTGCACTCAGACCATAACCCTTCATTCCTTTCCAGTCCATTTACCTATCCAATTTATTTTTAAATGATAAAATCGAACCTGCCTCCACCACTTCCACTGGAAGCTCATTCCACACAACTGCCACTCTCTGAGTAAAGAAGTTCCCCCTCATGTTACCCCTAAACATTTGTTCCTTAATTCTCAAATCATGTCATCTTGTTTGAATCTTCCCTACTCTCAATGGAAAAAGCTTGTCCACGTCAACTCTGTCTATCCTGTTCCTGCTTTCTCCCCACATGCCTTGATTCTGTTAGCCCTAAGAGCTATATCTAACACTCTCTTGAGAACGCGTTTTTCAAGTACATGCATAGCAAAGGGTTAAAGGGATATGGGCCAAAGGCAGGCAAATGGGAGCCGCTCTGACTGGGCATCTGATTCAACTTGGTTGAGCGGGGCCAAGGAGTCTGTCTACGTGCTGTGTGACTCTGACAGCCTGGAAATAAACATATGTTGTGGAACGTCAGAGTAAGAGACGATAGGAAGCCACAGACCTGATTCGGAGCTCTTCCTTTTTAAGTGTGAGGTAGCGGAAGTGGGTTTGTTCCAGGCAGTTGGTTCTTCTTCGCGTTCTCCTGATGCAGAGCACTGTGTGGGGAAGACAAAGGTTCGAAGCCCAATGTTTACATGAGTATCTTTGATTGGGAATAGGATGTAGCAGTTCCAATCCATCACCGGCCTTTGTGCATATAGAAAGGCAGAATCCAACCCCTTGAAAATTGGAGGTTCAGAGTTATCTGTCAGTTGAAATTCCTGAGGGAAAAGTCACACCCGTCATAGATTGAAAGCCAAATTATAATGCCATGTTCTTTGCGTTAAAGGGTCTGTACAAACGCAGGCTTTTCCACAGTCGTGTCAAATCCAACTGCGGGAGGGATGGTGGGGAAGCTGTTTCTGTAAATTAGTGAGGGAGCACGAGTATATATAATATATAATGAGGTGTAAAAGCAGGCCATCGTGGTGCAGTGTAGATCCACACACGATAGTCCCGTACATGAACACATAATCGTTTAAACGTTTACCATTCAGTTTGACCCGCCAAATTACGATTCAAACAAACCCACCTCATCTAGCTGGGTTTAAACACACTGTCACAATAATTCATTGCCAGTTTCCAAAAGGCAAAAAATCGACAGCAGGGCAATTTCCACTACTCGTTCAATTATGAAGATCGACACAATAAGCTGGAGTAACTCAGCGGGTCAGGCAGCATCTCTGGAGAAAAGGAATAGGTGACGTTTCGGGTCGAGACCCTGATATTATGTTGATTAATGTTTCCAAGTGTATTAGGACAGGTGAACGTGTGGCTTTTAGATAGGCACGTGGATATGCAGGGAATGGAGAGGGATATGGATCACGTGCAGGCAGAGGAGATTAGAGTAAATGTGTAAGAAGGAACTGCAGATGCTGGTTTAAACCGACGATAAGACACAAAATGCTGGAGTAACTCAGCGGGACAGGCAGCTTCTCTGGAGAGAAGGGATGAGTGACGTTTCGGGTTGAAACTTCACCCATTCCTTCACTCCAGAGATGCTGCCTGTCCCTCTGAGTTGCTCCAGCATTTTGTGTCTATCTTCGGAGATTAGAGTAACATTGGCGTCATGTTCGGAGTGGACATTGTGGCCTGTTGCTATGTTGTTGTAAAGCGTACAAACCTAATAAATGCCATTCCAGCTGTGACATGCTAAGTTAGGATCCCATAGCACAGAAACAGGCACTTGGGCCCAACTTGCCCTTGCCGAGCAAGATGCCCATCCGCACTAATCTCACCTGATAAGATTCATAGAATCATACAGGCTGGAAATGTTTTGTACAGGATGTCCTGAATCCAGAGGGGATACGGTAGGTAAATTAGTCGAGGGAAGCTGGGTTCACTGCCAAGTGCTGCAGCAATGCAGCAGGTTAGGCAACATTTCTGGAGGACAAGGATAGGTGATGTTTCAGGTCTGGTCCCTTCACGAATTGTCATCTTTAGTTTAGTTTAGAGATAGTGTGGAAACAGGCCCTTCAGCCCACCTAGTCCACACCGACCAGCGATCCCCGCACACCAACTCTATCCTACACTAGGGACCATAATTGCCTTTATACCAAGCCAATTAACCTACAAACCGGCATGTCTTTGGAGTGTTGGGGGAAACCGAGGTTCTCTGAGAAAACCCGCGCGGGTCACGGGGAGAACATACTCCGTATAGATAGCACCTGTAGCTTGGATCGAAGCCAGGTCTCTGGTGCTGTAGACATTGGGTTCGATCCTGGCTACGGCTGCTGCCTGTACGGAGTTATACGTCTGTCTATGTCTTTCAGAGACGCTGCCTGACCCTCTGAGTTACTCCAGAATTTTGGGGGGACTTTTTCCCCTCGTTGTCTGATCCTCTCTTATCATTTTTGATGACAATCATGAAAAGTCAAACCCATTGCTATTTGAAAGTCAAATTATAATGCAGTGTTCTTAACGTTAAGGAGCCTGCACAAACATAGGCTTTCCCACGACCGCGTTAAAATTACTCTAGGTAATGAAAGCGTGGAACGCAGTTAAGCGCCGCCCAATTTACAGTCCGAGCTTCCCCCTCACTCCCCTCTCAAACATCGACAATGTTTTTTTATTTTTCGAGTTGACAAGGAGTCTTCGTGTTTCTGCCATCTTTCACAAATTGAGGCCAGGTGAACAGGGAGAGAGATGCTGCATCCTACAAAACGGCAGAGAAGGGAACTCTGATAAAATAAAACAGAGAAGGTGGCTCTGTCCCACCCGCCTGAGCCCAGGCGGGAAGTACAGAGACGGGGCCACTCTGTACGAAAACAAAGCACACAGTCGTTTACCTTCGGCTGGTCTTCCCTCATAGGCAGGCATTTCGTATCCTTTACAAGTGTGCAGGTCTGTGCAGCATCTGCATTGCAGGCAAAACAAAGAAGGAAAAACACCTTCCCCAGTATTAACCATTCTCACAACAAGCATTAGGAATTCAGTGCGCATTACCACTCAACCATGATCACTGATTTAAAAAAAAAAAAAGGAAGAAAGATTAGTTTCCCTTATTAATATTCTTCTCTCATTCCAATGCTCAATAACACACCATCCTTCCAAGCAGCAGAGCTGCAGATCTGCAATTAATATGGGGATTTAAATGATATTTCTTTAGTGCAAGGGGAGAAAGAGACTCCCAATTCTTTCGACAATTCATTTTGTACTTTACATTCATCATGTTGCAGCTTTATAATATAACCTTTCTGCATCTAAAGATTGACACAAAATGCTGGAGTAACTTAGCAGGACAGGCAGCATCTCAGGGTCGAAGGAATGGGCGATGTTTCGGGTCGAGTCCTTTCTTCAGTGTAAACCAGCGTCTGCAGTTCCTTCCTACACATTTCTCTCTGCATTTAAACTTGGTTTTCCCATCGTTTAACTACTGTGCTAAATCGATTTGCAAACTCTTTTTTTTGCTCTATTTTAAACGGAAATGTTGAAATCCTAAACTTTACTCATCTTCCAGTTGAGCAAAGTTCTTCAGCTTTGGCCTACTGCATAATACAATTATATGGATGAAGTACTCATTTTATGCTTCAATGTCTATTTGAGGTTCTTTATGTACACACTCCAATGAATTATGATTGCACATCTGGTGGCATAAAAAGGCAACAACAAAAAATACGCCTTGCTGTGCACAATGTAACTCAAGCAGCCATTCTGCCTTATGGTACACCTTGTTCCAAATGACAACAGATGCAAACTTATTGATGCTTTAGTTTTATGGAGCATCTAGCAGAAATGCAGATCAGAGGATGTAGCTATAGATTGAAAAGAACATTGTTTTAATTCCTCAGCAGTCTAAAATCTTTGCACTAAATGATGTTCTACCCTTTGTCCTTTATCTGTGCACTGTGGATGGCTTGATTGTATTCATGCAGTCTATTCTTTACCAGCTTAGCATGCAAACTAAAGCCTTTCACCGTACCTCAGTAAGGGAGACAATAGAGAAGATTCTGTAAAAGGGGGCAGATCAGGAACAAGGCACATATGGAGTATACACCAGGAGGTTGGAGTTCTAATTCAGGCATCGACTGACATTCCAACTCACCTGCCCCCACAGGAGGGGAGCCTCATCAACTCTTGATGATAGACATAAAAAGCTGGAGTAACTCAGCGGGTCAGACAGCATCCCTGGAGGAAAGGAAGAGGTGACGTCTCGGGTCGAGACCCTTCTTCAGACTACCGCAGGCGAAATCTCATCAATTCTTGGCCAGACTGCCAGACGGAGCACTTTGCAGTGGAGTGCTCACTCACTCACTCTCGATTTGGGGAGGGGGGGGTGAACTGGCAGCACCAGTCCCACCCGACAGAAGTGCAGCTTCTGTCAGCTGGTCAGCAAGCAAAGCTGAAAGCAGTCATTGAAGTCTGCAACCAAAAACATGCTGGCTGAAGGAAGCACAGCGGCAGCAGGGACCACCTATAAGGGCAATAAAACAGAGGCAAGGGGATGGGGGAAATGCACATATAAATAATGTTGCACGTTATGTTAGTTCTCTTAAAAAAAAAAAAGTTCATTTGTAAAAAATGTCGTTCTAAGAATGAGTATATTCTATACATTTCTATTTTCATTGTTTTAATCAACCACAATCATGTCAGAGATTGCTGCCACAATGGTGGGTCGATCCTTGCCGCTGATTCATGTGCTAGGTATGTACTTACCTATTCTAAATCCTCAGGTGGCAACTTGCTTTTCCAAACTACCACCTGACCCCCAGTTAAAAATACCAGAGCATGCACGGCACAAGGATCTTGCGCAAAGTAATTCTTTGGTGGGGGGTGGTGGGGAGTGGGGAAACATGTTGAAAATCCAGAGGCGGCCAGAAAAAGGTACGACTCTTTGGGCGACTACTCACGACCGTACAGGCGACCACTCACACATACAGATTTTTTTAAATCAAAACAAACTAATGGCACGGTCGGTTTTAAATTCGGGCGAATCAGGAGAATAAATTGCATGCTGCTGGGAAGCATGCAGCAGCAGTTATTTGGCATTAGTTTATCAGCTTCAGAACTGCACTGTAAAACCAATGCGATGAAATTAGACCAGATCTACTTCAGAACTTTCAGTTTCGTCTCCTGATCCGGTCTCTGAAGGGCCTGTCCCACTTGCGTGATTTTTTTTTTTCGGCGGCTTGCATAGTCGCAGCAGCAGGTCATGGAAAATTTTCAACATGTCGAAAATCCAGAGGCGGCCAGAAAAAGGTACGACTCTTTGGGCGACTACTCACGACCATACAGGTGTCACCCCGCGGTCGCGGGGTGACGCCTGTATGGCCGTGGGTAGTCGCCCAAAAAGTCGTACCTTTTTCTGGTGAGTAGTCGTCCAAAGAGTCGTACCTTTTTGTGGCGAGTAGTCGCCCAAAGAGTGGTACATTTTACAGGTCGCGCTGGATTTTCAACATGTTGAAAACTTTCGGAGACCGGCTGCTGCGACTATGACGGGTGCCAGCAAGTCGCCGAAAAAAATCGGACAGGCCCTTCAGCCATACACTACAGCAATTAATTCCTCTTCAATTTAATTATTTTCTAGTTGGAAACTATCCCATTACATTCATCACTAGTTTATAACATTGATACACATAAATTATTTGCAAAAAATATACCGGCTGAGACTCTGTAACAAAGGGAATCAGGCTGTGTGCCCAATTAGTTAAAGGTTTTGTCATGCTCTTCGAACGTTAGAATGACTTTGCCCTATAAGCTGCTGCCAGTAAGTGCACAATAGAAATTCAGTTTAGTTTTAGTTTAAGATAAGACACAAAAAAGCTGGAGTAACTCAGCGGGACAGGCAGCATCTCTGAAGAGAAGTTTCCGGTGATGTTTCGGGTGGAGACCCTTCTTCAGACTTAGTTTATTATTAGTTAGACTTTGTTAATTCAGTTTAGTTTAGTTTATTGGTAGACAAAAGTGCTGGAGAAACTCAGCGGGTGCAGCAGCATCAATGGAGCGAAGGAAATAGAACTAGTGTGCGGGGTGATCGCTGGTCGGCATGGACTCGGCGGGCCGAAGGGCCTGTTTTCACACTGCATCTCTAACCTAAACTAAACCACACTAAACTGAACATTGAAGGTAGACAAAAGTGCTGGAGAAACTCAACAGGTGCAGCAGCATCTATGGAGCGAAGGAAATAGGCAACGTTTCCTATTTCCCTCGCCCTTGGTTTCGGCCCGAAACGTTGCCCATTTCCTTCGCTCCATAGATGCTGCCGCACCCGCTGAGTTTCTCCAGCACTTTTGTCTGCCTTCGATTTTCCAGAATCTGCAGTTCTTTCTAAAACAATTAGTTTATTGGCACGTGTGCCGAGGTACTGTGAAAAGCTTTTGTTGCGTGCTAACCTGTCGAAAGCGTTTCACTGCCCCTTGGTACACGTAACAATAAAAACGAAAACTCTGCAATACATCACCTTGGACGATGAGATTTAAGGTTTGTGTAAAACAGTGGAAGATAAATTAAGAGTGCGTGAATTTAACGCCCGAGCCAGCTCAAAAAAGGGAAACGCATTCTGAGTCGAGAATTTTTTTTTAAAAAGGCACGTGGGAGAAAATAAAATAACTGTTGGGTCTTGTTTCCAACAATTTACGGACTAAAGGAACAAACTCTTTGATTTCTGCAGCAAGTTTAATGGGAAACAAACATAGCAGCTCACAGGAGGTTGTGACTGAGAATCCGTTTTGCAAACCTTCTACTAAAATACTGCAACTTGTGAGGATCTTCAACCTAAATATATCAAATTTCAAGTGTATAAAATAAAGAGAGACATAGATAGAGTAGACAGTCAAAACATTTTTTTTTTCCACAGGGTGGATTTCAAAGACTAGAGGACATACAGTGCCCTCCATAATGTTTGGGACAAAGACCCATCATTTTGCCCTGAAATGGGGGGACTATGTATAAACACAGCTGTAATGTTTCCACATGGTGAAACCAAAATGTATAAAATTGGCGGTACACAAAAAAGCTGGAGAAGCTCAGCGGGTGCAGCAGCATCTATGGAGCAAAGGAAATAGGCCGAAACCCTTCATTAAAATCTGACAATGTGCACTTTTAACCACATGTGATTTTTTTCTATTACAAATCACAAATAGTGGAGTAGAGAGGTAAATAAATAATTGATAGGTCTTTGTCCCAAACATTATAGAGGGCACTGTAGCTTTAAGGGGAGAGGAGCAAAGTTTAAAGGAGATGAGCGGAGCAGGTTTTTGTAACACACAGAGCAGTAACCTGGAACGCGCTGCCAGGAGTGATGGCGGAGGTAGATATGACCGTGGGATTTTAATACGCAGGGAATGGATATAATCACGTGCAGACAGAGGAGATAATTTAACCTGGAATCATGTCGGCACAAAGGGCCTATTCCTGTGCTGTACTGTACCACTGATCTACGTTCCCAGGGGCCATTAGGACTGTAAACTCCTACCTCACCAGGGACTAACTTTACTGAACCTTTCTAGTCTTTTTTTTAATTGCTGTTTTTTTTTTCCTTTTACTTCCGCACACAATATGTAATATGTAAAAGAATATGGGATTCTGTTCCATTCTGCTTGTAGTTTGTTTTTTTGCACAAAGTCCGCGAGCATTGCCACTTTTCATTTCACTGCACATCTCGTATGTGTATGTGACGAATAAACTTGACTTGTTCTCTGTTCAATCCACAGCAGGTCTTTCTCCCTCTCAACAAGGTGTGCTAGCAGACGCTCACGTCAATAGCCGTGACCATCGTTCAGATGCTGATTCCCTTTCCCGTCAAACAGCAGCCCATTCACACAAGTTCAGCCCATGCACAGCAACACGATAGGCAAGTGTGCGCGAATAGTCATCAAGCTGCAGGCATTCGGCACGCGTATTCTTTCGAACCTTTTATTCGCCATTTCCTTCTTTCTAATCGGTAACGGTCCTACAAGACTGGAGTGATCTTAATCATTGCGCGCTGTTAATCCACCATCACACTTTTGCCACGACAGGGTTGATGTACCACATATTTCTACAAGACACCCCCCCCCATTGATCTATTCTTCAACAGCAATTGTATGCTTCAGTTCAATGACAAGGTACCAAGTCATATACGCACCTTGGAAGTTGGCAGCTATCAGGTTCCTCGAAAGCATGTCATACAACTGGCTGTAAGAGAATAGGTCCACAGTTAAATGCAGCAAGTCACATCATTGCTTCAGTCAGTAGGTAACAGTTTAAAAGAATGACCCTTCCTCAGCATCCAAGGTAGATAAAAAGGCTGGAGAAACTCAGCAGGTGAGGCAGCATCTATGGAGCGAAGGAATAGGTGGCGTTTAGGGTCGAGACCCGTAAGGGTCTCGACCCGAAACGTCACCTATTCCTTCGCTCCATAGATGCTGCCTCACCCTTAACGGTCTCGACTTGAAACGTTACCTATTCCTTTGCTCCACAGGTGCTGCCGCACCCTTAAGGGTCTCGACCCGAAACGTCACCTATTCCTTTGCTCCACAGATGCTGCCTCACCCTTAAGGGTCTCTACCTGAAACGTCACCTATTCCTTCGCTCCATAGATGCTGCCTCACCCGCTGAGTTTCTCCAGCATTTTTAATCTACCTTCGATTAAACATTCCTAAGCATCCATTTTGGCATTTATGGTAGACAAAAGTGCTGGAGAAACTCAGCGGGTGCGGCAGCATCTATGGAGGGAAGGAAATAGGCAACGTTTCGGGCCAAAACCCTTCTTCAGACTGAACGTCGCCTATTTCCTTCGCTCCCTAGATGCTGCCGCACCCGCTGAGTTTCTCCAGCATTTTTGTCTATTTTAAATCAACATCCTGTCAGACTGTAATAGCATATGATAAATCCCTAATGAATCACACTGCCCTCTTCAACGTTGCTTAGAATTTAAAAGATAAAGCATAAATCTCAAAATGTAACAGGTGTAGCTAATCTTTTTAAAAATGTATAAGTTTTGCGTTGACTTGAATTCATAACTTGGTGAAACAAAAAACTCACTGCAAAATAGCATGTGGAAAGAAAGAAGAACGGATGCTGATTTACCAAGGAAAGACACAAAGTGCTGGAGAAACACAGTAAGTAATTAAAGCAGCATCCCCAGAGAAAATGGATAGGTGACGTTTCTGGTCAAGGGTTGGACCCTTCTTCCCCAAAATAACATGTCTGCAATGGTCAGTCAAGACTGAACCCCCTCCACATACACACGATCAGCCTGAAGAAGCGTCCTGACCCGAAATGTCAACTATCCATGTTCTCCAGAGATGCCACTGAGTTACTCCAGCACTTTGTGTCTTTTTTTCTGAAAGTGTAAACCCAGGCTGAAACCCAAAGTCAGAACAGCAGTCAAGATTAGGATTAATCTGTTTATATATTTTGCAGTCGCCTGTCAGTTAAAACAAAAGCTTTTGAAATGAAACTGAAGCCTGTGTGCACAGCACGGAACTGTAGATGCTGGTTTAAACCCGAAGATAGACACAAACAGCTGGAGTAACTCAGCGGGTCAGACAGCATCTCTGGAAAAAGGAATAGGTGATGTTTCGGGACGAGACCCTTCGTCAAAAATCATAAGGAATAGGAGTAGAATTAGGCCATTCAGCCCATCCAATCATGGCTGATCTATCGCTCACTCCTAACCCCATTCTCCTGCTTTCTCCCCATAAACTTTGCCACTCGAACTGATCGAATAATCTATTTATCTTCGCCTTAAAAATATCCACTGACTTGGCCTCTACAGCTTTCTGCAGCAAAGAATCCCACAGATTCACCACCCTCTTGACTAAAGAAATTTCTTCTCATCTCCTTCCTAAAAGAACATCCTTTAATTCTGAGGCTGTAACCTCCAGTTCTGGACTCTCCCACTAGTGGAATCATCCTCTCCACATCCTTCTTCAGGTTTGTCACATCCTTCATGCACTCTCTTTCAATGCCATACACAAGGAATTGAAGATGCTACTTTACATAAAATGCTGCAGTGACTCAGTGGGTCAGGCAGCACCTCTGAATGGTCCGAACTTGAAATGTCGCCTATCCATGTTCTCCAGAGATGCTGCCCGGCTTGCTGAGTTACTCCCTCGTCTCCCTTTCAATACCGTCTTTGTGCTGTCCAGAGAATAAAATAAATAAAATCAACTGCCTTTACCTTGGATCTTTGACAGAGAAACTTTGGACTCCAAATACTTTTCCAAGTGCATCGTTTCCACAATACACAATGTGTTGCTGTTGTTGATCGTAGAGTTGCTTTAACATGATATACTGACCGAGATAATACATCACCTGCAGAAAGAAAACATCACAGATCAAGGTGAGCTTCAAATACTGGGAGATTTCTTATAATGGTTATTCAGGAAAAGAACATTGTTGGCAATACTGTTGTCATTCACAGGTCGTATAATGACAAATTGCATAATAATAGGTTGTATCAATAGGAGTCAAACATTCCAAGCCACACAAGTCTCTGCCTCAGATGGTGGTGGAGGCAGGTTCTCTGGATGCTTTCAAAATAGAGCTAGATAGGGCTCTTAAAAATAGCGGAGTCAGGGGATATGGGGAGAAGGCAGGAACTGGGTACTGATTGGGGATGATCAGCCATGATCACTTTGAATGGTGGTGCTGGCTTGAAGGGCCAAATGACCTACTCCTACACCTATTGTCTATTGTCTCAAGTTCCTTTTAAACTTGTTTAAGAAGGAACTGCAGATGCTGGAAAATCGAGGGTACATAAAAAAGCTGGAGAAACTCAGCGGGTGCAGCAGCATCTATGGAGCGAAGGAAATGGGCAACGTTTCGGAAGTCTGAACGTCTGAAGAAGGGTTTCGGCCCGAAACGTTGCCTATTTCCTTCGCTCCGTAGATGCTGCTGCACCCGCTGAGTTTCTCCAGCTTTTTTATGTACCTTCCCTTTTAAACTTTCTGCTCTTACCCTAAACCAATGCCCTCGAGTTTCTGATGCTCCTTCCCTGGGAAAAAGTTTGTGGCCAGGGTGACAGGGGTCAGAAACTCTTTGAATCACTTCCCTCTGGAAGGCAACTCCAGACTGTCAAAGCCGCCACAGTCAGACATAAAAACAGATTTTTCCCCCACGGACGGTAGCTCCACTCAATAACAAAAAGTCTGTAGCCTCCTTGTGCTCTGGTATTTTATTTCATTCTTCACATTTTTAAATTGTAATGTTTGATTTTGAATTGTCTACTGTATACTTATACTCCTCTGTTCTACAGTTCCCCAAGCTCTCCAGTCCTAATGTTCATTGTGCAAGCCCTACTACGCTGGTTGGATTTCCAGAATGCATCATCGCACCATATCATTTCCCTATCCTCGTCCCACATACCTAGTTGACTAATATCCTGCTGTAGTGCAGCAGTAACCCTTTTTTAACACTAGAGGTACTCGGTAAGCAATGCAACTGGCTACCATTCACCCATTATTAGCCAAACGGGACTAGTTGAGATCAGCATCTTGATCAGAATGGGCTATTTGGGCCGAAAGGCCTCTTTCAATGTTGTATGAACGATAACCAATGCAACTACAGTGGCTGGAAAATACACTTCACGATTCTGAAACATTTCCTCAACAAATTATCTTTGCCCAATAAGAGATGAGATCATGATCAAAAGAAAGGATAATGATTCTGCATTTTGGTTTAGTTTAGTTTAGAGATACAGCGTGGAAACAGGCCCTTCAGCCCACCGAGACCACACCAGCCAACAGTCACCCCGTCCACTAGTTCTATCCTACACACGAGAGACAATTTACAGAAGCCAATTAACCTACAAACTTGCATGTTTTTGGAACGTTGGAGAAAATCGGAGCACCTGGGGAAAACCCACTGGGAGAACGTGCAAACTCCAGACAAACAACACCCATAACATGGAGCAATCTGGGTCTCTGGCACTGCACTGCAATAGCTCTACCGATGCATCCACTGTGACTTCCTGAACAGTAGTCAACATTATATCTATCTATAATTTGCACATACTTTTTGGAAGCTTTGTTCATATCATGAAAACATTGCACTACTGTTTTACCTCCTTCAATGTGAAGGTTTCCCCGGACGCACCTGCTTCATGTAGAATGGTCAGCAGAGGCACCTTTGGCCTTATCTAAAGAGCAAAACAAAACAGAACCACACACTAGATTTAGAATTTACAAAACGTTTTAATTCACATCAGTCACCTACATGCACTTTTATACTTAGTCAGGAAAACAGAACAGAATTATTTTCAACAAAGAAGCATTTATTTCATGTTTATACGTTCTGGGAACAGAATAAGGGCATTCGGCCCACCAAGTCTACTCTGCCATTTATCTGTCCATCATGGCAGATCTATCTTTCCCTCTCAACCCCATTTTCCTGCCTTCTCCCCATAACCCCTGACACCCGTACTAATCAAGAATCTGTCAATCTCCCGTCTTAAAAATATCCATTGACTTGGCCTCCACAGCCGCCTGTGGCAAAGAATCCCAATGATTCACCACCCTCTGACTCAAGAAATTCCTCCTTGTCTTCTTTCCGACCTTTTATTCTGAAGCCGTGCCCTCTGGTCCTAGAGTATCCAATGAGTGGAAACATCCTCTCCATATCCACTCCATCCAGGTCTTTCACTATTCAATTTAGTCTTGCAAGCAACACACACTAATAATGCAAATCATAATGAAACTCCAGATTCAAGTTTATTCATAATTTGGGTTGAGAAATTGTATAGTAGTCCTTCTACCCACAATGCCCGCACTAAACACTATGCCAAGATAAAAACTCATCTTCTCTGCCTGCAGATAGCCCATATCCCTCCATTCCCTGCATGTGTTGTAATAAGCACAGGGTATACTAATTTCTACAGATGCATTGTGGAAAGTGTCCTCTCCGGATGATTACATCTTAATATGGAAACTGCTCAACTAAGAGACAGAAAAGAAATTGCATACAACTGTGAATACAGCCCAGTCCATCACATAAATCAGTATTCAATCCATTGACTGCATCTAAACGTCATGTTACCTCAAGAAAGCCAACATAATCATGGACCACTCCCTCCTCAGCCGTTCCCGCTTCTCCCCTCTCCCATCAGGCAGAAGACAAATGTTTGAAACCGCGTACTACCAGATTCAGGAGCAGCCTCTTCCCCACTTTTATTAGACGCTGGATTCAACGTCTCAGATGCTAAGGATTCGTTCACAATCTTCCTTATTAAGCCCCTTGTACTCTCTGAAGATGTAACACTATATTTTGCTCTATATTTTCTCTTTTTAGCACTGCCTGATGTATTCACGTTTGGTAATAATTTGCCTGGATAGCAGGCAAAACTGTAATTCGATACTCATGGCAATAATGACCAAACCTAACATTGCCTTGCACAAACCCTCCTTCACAAACGACAATAAGTGTCAATGTTAAGCCATGTTTACAATGGAGAATCTGTAGTTTTTATAGACGTTACCTGGCCAACCTTCTCTGCTGATATACTGCATGGATTATCAGATGATGTATATGGTTTAGATGTGGATGCTGTTGTCATGTTGACAGGGTTTTGTCTGCAGGTAAGGAAAGAGGAGTGAAATTAATTATAAACATATTTAACATACAAGTCACACTGCACAGAAACGGGGCCTTCAGCCGAACTTTCTCCTGCCAAGATACCCAATCTACACTGGTCCCACCTGCCCTCGTTTGGCCCATAGCCCTCTAAACCTTTCCTATCCATGAACCTGTCCAAGTGTCTTTTAAATGTTGTTATAGAACCTGCCTCAACAACCAAATCAAAGAATATTTACTACAACTACATTCCCAATGTATATCAATGGATGATGCCAAAAATAGTTTGAGTAGCAATATGTGCCAAGCGTAAACATATAATGCAACCCAAAATGAAATATTTGGAATTACAAAACAAATCATAAATTAAAATGATTAAACCATGTGCTACAAAGCTGACCCAAAACACCACCCATCCTTTTTCTCCAGAGATACTGCCTGAACTGCTGAGTTACTCCACCACTTTGTGTCTGTGTTTGGTATCTGGAGTTGCTTCTGGAGTTCTTTGTTGCTACAAAGCTTCCCCAGTGAAATGCAACATTCTCAGGGAATCAAGGACATTCCTGATCCGTGGTCATTGAAAGCAGAGAAGGAACATTTGGGATGGTATGAGAAATGCAAGGCGACACAGGAACCCAGTGGACACTAGGTTTCTGTGTGACCATATGTTGATAGTTGATAGAATGGAGCGACTGGGTTTGTGGAATTTAGAGGATGAGAGGATATCTTATTGAAACATATACAATTACTAAGGGTTTGGACACGCTAGAGGCAGGAAACATGTTCCCGATGTTGGGGGAGTCCCGAACCAGGGGCCACAGTTTAAGAATAAGGGGTAAGCCATTTAGAACGGAGATGAGGAAATACTTTTTCACCCAGAGAATTGTGAATCTGTGGAATTCTCTGCCTCAGAGGGCGATGGAGGCCGGTTCTCTGGAAGCTTTCAAGAGAGTTAGATAGAGCTCTTAAAGATAGCAGAGTCAAGGGATATGGGGAGAAGGCGGGAATGTTGTACTGATTGTGGATGATCAGCCATGATCACATTGAATGGCGGTGCTGGCTCTTCTTCTTCTTCTTGCATATGGTGTGCACAGCCTAAAGTTGTAGGACAACTTGTTCTATTTGATCTTATTTGATTGTGCATGCCGGGTTGATTGCATTCGTCGAAACAGGGCGGACCACGTGAAGGTTGCAATCTTCCACCTCACGATGTTGGCTCGAAGGGCCAAATGGCCTACTCCTGCACCTATTGTCTATACAGGAGCACACCAACACACAAACTGCATCGGGCACCATCTCCCCCGTCCATAGTTACTTATGAGGTACCTCAGAATCCACCAAACAGAAGAGGAACCAAGTCATCCTAAATCCCAAGAGGGTGCCCAGGAAAATGGAGAACATAAGCAAGCAATACAATCAATATTGGATCACTCCCATTTCAGCAAAGTCAGTAGTGGTGAATTAAAAGATTTTTGAAGCCTCTTCGAATCTATTAAGGAACACGGGTCAGAAAAAAATTAATAATTCAACCTATTACTTGCCAGGCTTTGTCCTGTGCCACCTATCGTTCAGCTCTCTCCCCTCCCTTAACTAGTCTGAAGAAGGGCTGTGGCCAGATATGTCACCTATCCATATTCTCCAGAAATGCTGCCTGACCCGTTGAGTTGCTCCAGCACTTCGTAAATCTGCAGTTTCCTTGTTTCTAGATAAATCTTAAAGCTTAACTAGCAGTAAAACTAAATGTTTTTGAAAATTAAAATACCACAGGCCAATAATATTTCAGGGCAAGAGAAACAATTAAATTTTTAACATAAGAATGGCCACTGTCTTTGTTATCCCTGACATTCGCCACACTTTACACCTTGTCTTTATTTCATAAAACTGCTGACTGAAAGCCAACAAAAGGAGAACTAGCAGGTACTGGGCAAGTTCGGGCATGCACTCAGTAACTGCTCGTCCCGCATTGCAACCACTTTTTCCGCAGAGACCACTCCTTCCGTAACTTCCGGGTTAATTTGTCCCTTCCCACCCAAACCACCCCCTCCCCTGGTACTTTCCCTTGCAACCGCAGGAGATGCTGCACTTGTCACTTTACCTCCCCCCTTGACTCCATCCAAGGACCCAAGCAGTCGTTCCAGGTGTGGCAGAGATTCACCTGCACCTCATCTATTGCATCCGCTGCTCTAGGTGTCAGCTGCTCTACATCGGTGAGACCAAGCGCAGGCTTGGCGATCACTTCGCCCACCACCTTCGCTCAGTTCGCAATAACCAACCTGATCTCCCGGTGGCTCAGCACTTCAACTTCCCCTCCCATGCCAAATCCGACCTTTCATGTCCTGGGCCTCCTCCATGGCCAGAGTGAGTCCCACCGCAAATTGGAGGAGCAGCACCTCATATTTCGTTAGTTTACACCCCAGCGGTATGAACATTGACTTCTCCAATTTCAGGTAGTCCTTGCTTTCTCCCTCTTTCCCCTCCCCTTCCCAGCTCTCCCACAGCCCACTGTCTCTGCCTCTTCCTTTCTTCTCCCCCCCCCCCCCCCCCCACATCAGTCTGAAGAAGGGTCTTGACCCAAAAACTCACCTATTCCTTTCCTCCATAGATGCTGCCTCACCCGCTGAGTTTCTCCAGCATTTTTATCTACCTTGCAATCAACACCAATCATCAATGTTAAGGATACAGAACAACTTTACCTTTGTAGACACAAAAAGTTGGAGTAACACAGCGGGACAGGCAGCAACTCTGGAGAGAAGGAACGGGTGATCCGAAGGGTCTCGACCCAAAACGTCACCCATTCCTTCTCTCCACAGATGCTGCCTGTCCCGCTGTGTTACTCCAGCTTTTTGTGTCTATCTTTGGTTTAGACCAGCATCTGTCGTTCCTTCCTACACTAAACTTTTCCTTGATTCCCATTCCTTGAAAAATCTAAAAGCACAGAATGCCAAGACCAAAGCTACCATTCCATTTGTTCTCTGTTCTATCACCAATCTAAGATACAATTAGACAAAAAAAGTCCCTGGGTGCAAGAAGTAGTCGGCAATGTTCCGTGTTTGAGGTAGAATTGAGGTAATGATAGTTGGTTCAATGAACCTGACAGTTGTTGGAAAGCAACTGTTCTTGCACCTGGCAGGGAGGGACCTCAGGCATGCGCAAGAAGAGATGGCGGGGATGCCTCAAGATATTGCCGCCTTCTTTAGTTTAGAGATACAGCGGGGAAACATCTTGTGGAGGAAAGAACTGCAGATGGTAATTTAAGTCATAGACACAAAATGCTGTAGGAACTCAGCGGGACAGGCAGCATCGCTGGAGAGAAGGAATGGGTGACGATTCGGGTCGAGACCCTTCTTCAGTTGCTGCCTGTCTGCGTTTCTCCAGCATTTCTCCAGCATCTACTCAACATTTTTTCCGCCACAGAAGGCAGTGGAGACAATTCACTGGATGTTTTTAAGAGATAGTTAGATATAGCTCTTAGGGCTAATGGAATCAAGGGATATAGGGAAAAAAGCAGGAACGGAGTACTGATTTTGGATGATCAGCCACGATCATTTTGAATGCCGGTGCTGGCTCAAAGAGCCGAATGGTCTACTCCTGCAACAATTTTTCGATGTTTCTAATCTTGCTTTAAAACCCTGAGTCCCAATACAAATACAGATGAACAAAACACCACTCAACTTGCATTCAACGCACACGTTTCATTTACTGGTTCATCAGACCCTAAAATAGTGACAAATGCACAGCTGCACGCAGGAACACAAAACAATGCAATTCATTTGCTAGCAACTTCTGCAGAATTTACCAACTAATCAACATAATCATACTCTGCCTGACTGAATAAATCATAACAAAATTAATTAGTATATTTGTGAACGAGAATATTTTTCTGTATAACTGATTCACAAAAGAGTCAAACCATACCACTACAATAAAGCAACAGATCCGTAAAAGACTCAAAGTGTTTGTGAAATATTTATGAACATATTTTAATGCCAGGTGCATTCACTTCCTTAAAAGAACAACCACAACTTTGAAAACAGTTGATACATTTTTTTACATTTGCAGTGTTTATGCTGATTACATATCTGCAAATGTATAAAGGGCCTGTCCCACTTACGGGATTTTTTTCGGCGACTGCTGGCACCATTCATAGCCGCAGCAGGTCGCCGAAAATGTTCAACATGTTGAAAATCCAGCGGCGACCAGAAAAAGGTATGACTACTCACGACCATAGAGACATCACCCTGCGACATCTTCGACAGGTTCTTTAGTAACTTGTCAGTTTCTTTGTTGAACTAAATTAAGGCGCATGTTGCAATCAAAAGCGCTTGAACAATTGGTTGGGAAGAAAGTCAAACTGTAAGAAAGACGACCTGCTTGGGACCTGCTTGGCTATATTTAAGAGGGAGTTAGATGTGGCCCTTGTGGCTAAAGGGATCAGGGGGTATGGAGAGAAGGCAGGTACAGGATACTGAGTTGGATGATCAACCATGATCATATTGAATGGCGGTGCAGGCTCGAAGGGCCGAATGGCCTACTCCTGCACCTATTTTCTATGTTTCTATGACTATGATGGGTGCTGGGAACTGCAGATGCTGTTGGATAGGCACAAAAAGCTGAAGCATTTGCATTTGCAGAAGATAGACACAAAAAGTTGGAGTAACTCAGCAACATCTGTGGAGAGAAGGAATGGGTGACGGGTCTCGACTCGAAACGTCATCCATTCCTTCTCTCCAGAGATACTGCCTGTCCCGCTGAGTTATTCCAGCTTTTTGTGTATATCTCCTGCAAATGTATAACTAATTTTTGTATCCAGATCCTAGTGCACTGTTCAATTTTGTTCCACTAACACTATTAAAACAAATCATATCACTGGCCATTATTACTTGGTGACATGAAGAACTACAGACGCTGGAATCTTGAACAAAACACAAAGCCCATGTTCCAACCGGCATCATTCCCCAATTCTTTCTCCGCTACATCGACGACTGTCAAAAAGTTGACTTTCATCAACTTTACCACGAACTGCCCACCTCAAATTGATCTGGATGATCTCTGAACCGCTGTCCCCTTTAATAATCACCCTGCATCCATCATGGGGAACAGACTATCGACAGATACCTGTATGAAGAGCACAGACCAGTAGAGATGGTTGAAAACTTCAAATTCCTAGGAGTAAATATCACCAACAACCTCTCCAGCACCACCCATATTGAAGCAACGGCCAGGAAATCACATCAAAGCCACAACTTCCTTAGAAGGCTTAAGGGCCTGTCCCACTTGGCGATTTTTTTCGGCGAATGCCAGCATCATTGACTGACATAACAGGTCACCGAAAAATTTGCGGCGTGATGCGCCGTGAAGACGTTAGACAAGCTGTGTTTTTTTCAAGTGTCGCAACATTTTTTTGTCGTAGAAAAAAATCGCAGGTGGGACAAGCCCTTTAGGAAGTTCGGCATGTCCCCAACAACTCTCACCGTCTTCTACAGATGTGCCGCGAAAAGCATTTTATCGGGATGCATCACAGCTCGGTTTGGGAACAGCTCCGTCCAAGACTGCAAGATTGCAGAGAATTGTGGATGCAGCCCAGACCATTACACAAACCAACCTCCCCTCCATTGACTCCATTTATAACTCATCAGCCTCGGCAAGGCCAGCAGCATAATCAAGTGCCAGTCGCACCCTGGCCACTCCCTCTTCTTCCCTCGCCCATCAAACAAGAGGTACAGAAGTGTAAAACAGCACACCTCAGATTCAGGGACAGTTTCGCCCCAGCTTTTATCAGGCAACTGCCCTGTCCTCTCACCAGCTAGAGAGCGGTCCTGACCTACCATCTAGCTCATTAGAGACCCTATGACTCTCGGTAGCACAGCAGTAGAGTTGGTGCCTCACAGCATCAGAGACCGGGGTAGTTGGTGAATCTGTGGAATTAATTGCCTGCAAGGCTGTGGAGTCAATGGGTGTTTTAAAGGCAGAGATAGATAGATTCACGATTAGTACAGGTGTCATGGGTTATGGGGAGAAGGCTGGAGAATGGGGTTGAGAGGGAGAGATAGATCAGCCATGATTGAACGTTGGAGTAGACTTGATTGACTAGTTGTACTATCACTTGTGCTCATGAAGGAGCACTGAACACAATGCCCTAAATTAAATCTGAAGAAGGGTCTCGACAAGAATCTTCTCTCCAGAGATGTTGCCTGTCCCGCTGAGTTACTCCAGTATTTTGTGTCTACCTTCGATTTAAACCAGCATCTGCAGTTCTGTCCTATCATTTCATTGTCCTATCAGGGACACATGACAATAAACTCACTTGACTTGACTTTCCTACACCCTAAATTGAATATTTCACTGTAAACCAGTGTCATCCATGGCTGAAGAAGGGTCTCGGCCCGAAACGTTGCCTATTCCTTCGCTCCATAGATACTGCCTCACCCGCTGAGTTACTCCAGCATTTTGTGTCTGCATTCGATTTAAACCAGCATCCGCAGTTCTTTCCTGCACCCTAAATTGAATATTTCACTGTAAACCAGTGTCATCCATGACTGAAGAAGGGTCTCGACCCGAATCTTCGCTCCAGAGATGCTGCCTCACCCGCTGAGTTACTCCAGCATTTTGTGTCTGCATTCGATTTATACAAGCATCTGCAGTTCTATCCTGCACTCTAAATTGAATATTTCACTGGGATGTAACCCAATGCCATCCATGGAAGGTTACACAAAAAAGCTGGATAAACTCAGCGGGTGCAGCAGCATCCATGGAGCATTCCATCCATGGAAGGACCGTTCGGCCCGTCGTGCCCCTGCTAGCCCTCGGAATAACCCCCACGCATTTTCTGTCCTCATCCCCAGCGTTTCTGCACCCGCGACGCTTTGCACGGAGGGGAATGCAGCGGTGTGAGCGGGATTGTGAGTGCGGGTGGGTTGGTGCACGCTGCGGGAGGGGGCAGGGGGCCGGGGGAAGGGGACGGGTTTTGCAAGCGCTGGGCCCCGCCGCCATTTTGCACGCGCTGGCGTCCCGCGCTCTCGCGCTCCTCGTCTCTCCCTCCTCACTCCCTCACTCACACTAACGCCCGGTGTCCATCGCTGCTGCTGCTCACACACGGGCCGGGCCGGGCCGCGCCAGATAGCCGGATAGTCTAGCCGCTGGAGGCGGCGGGGACAACCATCAGTCGGTGACGGGCGCCCGCCGTCTTGCCGCCATGTTGAACCCTCCTCGGAAGCTCCCGCCCACTCCACTTCCGGCTTCTTCCCCCTCCCCCCCCGCCCCCACACACATCCGGTCCCGCCCCCACTGCCCATGACTGACAGGGACATCTTTTAGAACATGCATATAGACACAGAGTGCTGGAGTAACTCAACAGGTCAGGTCTGGAGAACACAGAAGGGTGCAGAGTGCTGGAGTAACTCAGCAGGTCAGGCAGCATTTCTGGAGAACACAGAGGGGTACAGAGTGCTGGAGTAACTCAGATTCAGATTCAGATTCTGGAGAACACAGAGGGGTACAGATTGCTGGAGTAACTCAGCAGGTCAGGCAGCATCTCTGGAGAACACAGAGGGGTACAGATTGCTGGAGTAACTCAGCAGGTCAGGCAGCATTTCTGGAGAACATGGGTAGATACATAGTGGTGGAGTAATCCAGCAGGTCAGGCAGCATTTCTGGAGAACACAGAGGGGTACAGAGTGCTGGAGTAACTCAACAGGTCAGGCAGCATTTCTAGAGAACACAGAGGGGTACAGATTGCTGGAGTAACTCAGCAGGTCAGGTCTGCAGAACATAGAAGGGTGCAGATTGCTGGAGTAACTCAGCAGGTCAGGTCTGGAGAACACAGAGAGGTATAGAGTGGTGGAGTAATCCAGCAGGTCAGGCAGCATCTCTGGAGAACATGGGTAGATACATAGTGGTGGAGTAACTCAGCAGGTCAGGCAGCATCTCTGGAGAACACAGAAGGGTACAGAGTGCTGGAGTAACTCAGCAGGTCAGGCAGCATCTCTGGAGAACATGGGTAGATACATAGTGGTGGAGTAACTCAGCGGGTCAGGCAGCATCTCTGGAGAACATGGGTAGATACATAGTGGTGGAGTAACTCAGCGGGTCAGGCAGCATCTCTGGAGAACGTTGACAGGTGATATTTGCAGTCGGGGCCCTTCTTCAGACTACATTTGAAGTTTCTATATCTTCAGGCCAAGCTTGGAGACATAACATAGAAAATAGGCGCAGGAGTAGGCCATTCGGCCCCTCGAGCCTGCACCGCCATTCAATATGATCATGGCTGATCATCCAACTCAGTATCCTGTACCTGCCTTCTCTCCATACCCCCTGACCCCTTTAGCCACAAGGGCCATAAGGAACTGCAGTTATTAAATAAAGCACAAAGTGTTGGAACGATCCAGCAGGACAGGGAGCATCTGTGGCAAGAATGGACAAAGCACGTTTTGGGTCCGGACCCTTTTTCAGACCAACATCCGATCCAAAAATAAATGGACGTTGCCTACCGATTCACTCCAGAGAAGCTGCCTGATCCGCTGTGTTTCTCCAGAACTTTGTGTTTTCTTCTAACTCTGGCTGCCTAGTTGCCTGCATGAGTTCACAATGTCACTAACAAGTCCTTCATTTGTGGGCTTTGCACCATTCCCTACTGGTCGCCACGTCCCTCAAATGAAAATCAAACAAGTGCAGATGTTGGAAATCTAAAATAATAGAAAACGCTGGAAACATTCAGCAGGTCAGGCAGCATCTGGGGTCAAGGAAAGAGCGTTCACGTCGCGACCCTGTTTCCACCAATCTTCCCACCACCCACGCGCAAGACGGACACCATTGTATGCAGATGCCGACATGTGTGTTCAGCTCTGGCCGAACAACTTCTATTCTTGTGTGTGGACTCGATAAGAAGAAGAGAGCCGCATCTGTGGAGGGAGGAAAATAGTCAATGTTCAGACATACCACCCTTTATAAGGACCTGAAATGGCTGAGTGAGGAGTATACTCTTAAAAACATGTCAACAGCACACAAAGCGGTTCTAAAAAAAAACTTTAATTTATTTGGAGGTACAATAACCTGTGATGAACAGCAGGAAAAATATAGTTGGCGTTGGACAGGCAATGTCATTATTAAGCCACATTGGTAAACCATGTGGGCTTACATGTTGCAAATGATCCCCATACAAAGATCAAACACATCCATGAGTTGTTCTGCAACATATTTCAAGCAGTTTTTTTTTAATGGACAACAAGAGAACGTTTTATTTCACCAGAAAGGTGGTGCAGAAAATTCTGGTTTGATATATTGGCTATTCAGATTCGACACAGCTGAACTGAATTTGAACAGCCTTGTTGAGAATATATTTTAGGGCCACCATTTCATTGGGCTTGCAGTCCACAGTTCATAATGCGTTGGAGGATGGCTTAAACTTTCCGCATCCTTTCAACGCACAGTGTTCCACCAAGTGATCTTCGGGTTTCCTCGCTCCTCACTTCTTCCTCCGGACCTTGGGCTTTTTAACCGGTCTAAGGTACGGGTTATCGATCATGGGCTCTTCGATGATCTTATTGTTGGATAAACCCGAATTCTGCTGCAATATGGAGTTTTCCTTTTCAGCAGATAATTCATCCTAGGAAAGAAAACAGGGCACTTAAAACACAAGGTAGACAACAAAAATTCTGCAGAAACTCAGCGGGTGAGGCAGCAGGAGTCAGTCTACCCCTTGCAACATTTTAAAAAAAGTGTATAGGAAGGAACTGCAGATGCCGGTTTATAACGAAGATAGACACAAAATTCCCAGTAAGATATAATTTTATACGTGCAACAGTTTAAAGACTGCTATCTACCTATACAAGACCAGAGAGACGAGTTTAATGTGAAGGAAGGAACTACAGATACTGGTTTACACCGAAGATAGACACAAAATGCTGGAGTAACTCAGTGGGACAGGCAGCATCTCTGGAGAAAAAGAATAAGGGACTTTGAGTCGGAACACCTTTTCCGATAAATAAAGTGTATCTCCCTCTTCTAAAAATACTTCCAATAATCAAGCTGACCCAACAACTCCTGACTCTGTGTACAAACACCATGTTGTTTGCAAAAGGAAGCACTGCCCTCTACAAATGCAACAAATCAGCCTTATTTCCTTCCATATTCAGCCTCTTTAATCGCCAATGTGCCTTGTGCCATGTTAACTATATGCTGCTTGTTTTTTTGTGTGATTCATGCACAAGAACACTGGCTCCCTCTTTACATCACCCGTATATAACCTGTTGTTTAAAATCAGATGGGGGTAAATGCTACATCTGTATATCATCTTTAATATGATAAGATGTACTTCAAGCATGAATGAATTTCAAATGGAGATATTAAGGAAGACATTCAAAGATCTAGTCAAATAAACAAGTTTAAAATAGTTTCCAAAGGAAGTTGTACAGAGAATGTAATATGTTAACATAATTTTTGTACCAATGCATTGAACTCACTTCTAATAAATAAAATTTAAAAAAATAAATAAATAAATGGGAGAGAGAAAAAAAATAAATAAAATAGTTTCCAACAGCCAATGTCTTAAACCTAAGATAGACAAAATTGCTGGAGAAACTCAGCGGGTGAGGCAGCATCTATGGAGCGAAGGAAGTAGGTGACGTTTCAGGTAGAGAAACTTCTCCTTCGTTCCATAGACACTGCCTCACATGCTGAGTTTCTCCAGTATTTTTGTCTACCTTCGATTTTTCCAGCATCTGCAGTTCTTTTTGAAACACAACGGAGCAACTCAGTGGGTCAGGCAGCATCTCTGGAGAACACGGACAGGCGAGGTTTCGGGTCGGACCCTTCCTCAGACTGGGGCCAATCTGGGACTTTTGCCGGGCTTGTTAGTTGACAAGATTTAGAAGGCGGAATATTGCAAAGGAACGAACTGGGAAACATACGGCATTCATATTTAGAGGAACATTCTCAGTGTCAGCCGGATCATCCTGTTCAGACGAATCCGTCTCCTCCATCTGTTGGAGTTCAAGTTCCGATGGGAGCAAGGCGTTTAGATAAGGAATAGTGGTCGTCTGTGCAGCAATCACTGGGGAAAAAAATGTTTTAATTAAAAAATTAAAAAAATTATTTGAAAGAAAGCAGATAGCAGCTCAAGCTAAGTGTAAGCACCTTTATAGAATGATAATTGCACAATTTAAAATGTTTCTAAATCAATAATTTGGAGCAGATATTGTCTACAAATTAGAAAAACAACACTTTTTAAATAGGCATTCGAAAAACCTGTGAATAAAAACAGTAACATATTGCACAGAGTCATAACATCAAAGCCAAAGCTTTCTAAATCTGGAACTACTTTGGTAATTGCAATAACATCTTACTTCCATTTACAATAAACTTTAGAACTGTTGACAGCAGCCAACAAGTTCAGGAATCTCATTTATATATAGTCACCAGAACTCTGGCATAATAATGGAATTGCAGACCTAGGCGCAGTGGCGCAGCGGGTAGGCCTGCTGCCTCAGTGCTGGGCACCCGGGTTCAATCCCGAGCTGTGCGGAATTTGCATGTTCTCCCTGTGACCACGTGGGTTTCCTCAGGGTGCTCTGGTCCCCCCCCCCCCCCCCCCCCCACATGGGCCAGAGGAACTGCAATTTACAGAGGGCCTAGTTTGAGTTTGTAGGTTAATTGGCCCTCTGTAAATTGATCCTGGTGTGCAGGGACTGGACATAGAATATGCACCAAATGCTGGAGCAACTCAGCGGGACTGGCAACATCTATGGAGAGAAGGAATGGGTGACGTTTGGGATCGGAACCCTTCTTCAGACTTCAGGAGTCCGAAGAAAGTTTCCGACCCGAAAGGTTGCCGATTCCTTTTCTCCTGAGATGCTGCCTGGTCCGCTGAGTTGCTCCAGCATTTTTTTTTTTTTTATATACAATACAATACCGTTTATTTGTCATTTGAACCTCACATGAAGTTCAAACGGAATTTGGTCATACAACAAGAAAAGAACCAAGACACACACCAACACAATCCACACAAACATACATCACAGTGAATCTCCTCCTCTCTGTGATGGAAGGCAAAGTCTTGTCTCTCCCCTGCTCTCCATTCTTCTCCCGATGTCAAAGTCAAAGCCCCCGGCGGGCGATGGTAAATAAGTCCAGCGGCCATTAAAGCAACGCCGGGCGATGTAAGGCCCTGCTCCGGGTCTTGATTTTGGAGGCCCCGGCAGGCGCTAGCAAGTCCCGCGGCCATTTAAAGCCGCACCGGGCGATGTAAGGCCCTGCTCTGGGTCTTGACGTTGGAGCCTCCGACAGGCGGTAGCAAGTCCCGCGGCTGTTTAAGCCGCGCTGGGCGATGTAAGCCCCGCTCTAGGTCACTTTCAACCCCACAACTCGGGCGGGAGAAGTTGCCGTTGCTGGTGCTCCGTGAAGCGGTCTCCCACCAGGGACCCGCGAGCTACCGGTGTCACCATCCACCGGAGTCGGGTCGCAGCAGCGCTCCACCGCAGCTCTCCACGCTCCGAAGCCGGCCAGCTCCACAGCTCCGCCGGCTCCGTGACTTGAACCCCCAGGTCGTTCAGGTTAGAGGCCGCTCCACGGTGCTAGGCCCCAACAACAATGGAGACCCGACAGGGAAAAGGTCGGGTCCCCGTACAGGGAAGGGATTTTAAAGTTTCTCCCACCCAACCCCCCCCGTCCCCCACACATACACAACTAAAAACCCACTACAAACTAAATAAAGTAAATAAAAGTTTGTTAAGGGAATAACTTGGGAATTACTTTGTCAAATTGAACAAAAATTGCAGGCGCCCCGAAAATTGTAGTGCTATCGTGTACCGTTTTTGCTGTATTTCAGGCATTTACAGGCATGCATAAAAAAATAACACTTTTTAGCTCTATTTTTAAAGTTTACAAAAGGAAATACTTTGTCAAATGGAACGAAACTTGCTACTGCACATTTTAGTTATTATATATATAGATGGAAACAAATGTGGCAGGCTTACAAGGGAAGGTTGAGACGTCATCTTTGAACAGGCTCTCGGTTTCTCCCGTTTTGGCCATGAATCTGGTGAGTGCTCGCTCCACATCTCGTCTCTGGGAGGCAGCTTTCTCCCGCAACACCTGGTAGTCGGACATGGGCTCTCTGATCGTCTACCAGGAGGGAAAGCACACACTTGAATGTTCATACGATAGGCGGGAAAGTACACTACACTTCCCAAGATGGCGCCCAACCCAGGCGACCATTTGCGCGCTAGCCACAGAAGCAGATCTACACTCACATATTACAATCGCTCCACACTTAAATCTATACTCCTACAGCAATGTTTTTACTTTAACTATGATATCCCCTTATAGATTATAATCGGTTACAGTCTTTCCGCCGACTGGATAGCACGCAACAAAAGCTTTTTACTGTACCTCGGTACACGTGACAATAAACTAAACTAAGCTGAATATATGTAAACGAGATACAGCAATGGAAACGCTGTGGAACCTGGGGACTTGGCGGGGGGCATGTGCAGCAGGAGGCCTGCAAGCAGAAGACAAGCCTGTTCGATGAACTCCATGCAACTGTGTTGGCGCCAAAAACGTGGCAGCTCTGTGTGTACGGCCCAGGTGAGATCTCCTGTATGGTTTTACCAGGTTGTGCACAAACAACAAGGCGTTTCACTTCACCTCGGTACACGCGACAATAAACTAAACTGAACCATGCCGAGCTGTAGGCCAAAGCCAGCTTGCACTGCTGGCAGGACATCCACCTTCTCTGGAATTCTCTGCCACAGAAGGCAGCGGAAGCCAATTCACTGGTTCTTTTCAAGAGAGAGTTCGATTTAGCTCTTCAGGCTAAAGGAATCAAGGGATATGGAGGTAAAAGCAAGAACGGGGAACTGATTTTAGATGATCAGCCATGATCATATTGAATGGCGCTGCTGGCTCGAGGTGCCTACCCCTGCACCTATTTTTCTATGTTTTTATCTTTAAGAGTTCGCTGGCAGATTTAGACAACTAATGGAACAATATGCTTTCCATACAACATGCAAACAGGCTCTTCGGCCAAGCTTGAACTTTATTTAAGTTCAAGTGAGTTTATTGTCATGTGTCCCTGTATAGGACAATGAAATTCTTGTTTTGCTTAAGTACACAGAAAATAGTAGTCATTTATTACAAAACAGATAAATGTGTCCATATACCATGATATAAATATATACACACATGAATAAATAAACTGATAAAGTGCAAATAACAGAAAGTGGTTATTAATAATCAGAGTTTTGTCCGAGCCAGGTTTAATAGCCTGATGTCTGTGGGGAAGTAGCTATTCCTGAACCTGGTTGTTGCAGTCTTCAGGCTCCTGTACCTTCTACCTGAAGGTAGCAGGGAGATGAGTGTGTGGCCAGGATGGTGTGGGTCTTTGATGATACTGCCAGCCTTTTTGAGGCAGCGACTGCGATAAATCCCCTCGATGGAAGGAAGGTCAGAGCCGATGACGGACTGGGCAGTGTTTACTACTTTCTGTAGTCTTTTCCTCTCCAGGGCGCTCAAATTGCCAAACCAAGCCACGATGCAACCGGTCAGCATGCTCTCTACTGTGCACCTGTAGAAGTTAGAGAGAGTCTTCCTTGACAAACCGACTCTCCGTAATCTTCTCAGGAAGTAGAGGCGCTGATGAGCTTTTTTGATAATTGCGTTAGTGTTCTCGGACCAGGAAAGATCTTCAGAGATGTACACGCCCAGGAATTTGAATTTACACGCCTGAAATCTGAAGAGAAAATTAAGACGATATGAAGAGAAAGAGGTGTTATACTTACCGGTGTCTTAATGTAGGTGTGAGGATCTGGGAATTCTGGAAAGTGCCCTGGGATGTAGGAAGGATGGATTCGTTTCTGTCCTGTAGATAGTGCCCTGGGAGTCGCTGGAGTATTTGTAACAGGAGCTTGGAGAATGAAAAAAAGAAATGATTTAGCGCAACTAAAGACGCAAAAAGCTGGAGTAACTCAGCGGGTCAGGCAGCATCTCTGGAGAAAAGGAACAGGTGATGTTTTGGGTCGAGACCCTTCTCTAAATTCTAAAGGATCCCAACCCACAGCATCTTTTGAACATTCCCTCTACAGATGCAATCTGACCTGCTGAGTTTCCCCAGAGGTAGACAACAATGCTGGAGAAACTCAGCGGGTGCGGCAGCATCTATGGAGCGAAGGAAATAGGCAATGTTTCGGGCTGAGACCCTTCTTGAGACTGATGTAGGGTGGGCGGGTTGGCGGGAAGAAGAAAGGAGAAAGGAAGAGGAGGAGCCAGAGGGCCGAGGGAGAGCTGAGAAGGGGAGAAGACAGCAAGGGCTTCCGGAAATTGGAGAAGTGAATGTTCATACCACCAGGGTGCAGACTGCCCAAGCGGAATATGAGGTGCTGCTCCTCCAGTTTCCGGTGGGACTCACTCTGGCCATGGAGGAGGCCCAGGACAGAAAGGTCGGATTCGGAATGGGAGGGGGAGTTGAAGTGCTGAGCCACCGGGAGATCGGGTTGGTTAATGTGGACCGAGCGGAGATGTTGGGCGAAACGATCGCCGATCCTGCGCTTGGTCTCACCGATGTAGAGCAGCTGACACCTAGAGCAGTGGATGCAATAGATGAGGTTGGAGGAGATGCAGGTGAACCTCTGTCGCACCTGGAACGACTGCTTGGGTCAAGGAGGTGCAGCCGATAAGACACAAAATGCTGGAGTAACTCAGCGGGTCAGGCAGCATCTCTGGAGAGAAGGTAAGTATGGTAGCAGCAAGCCAACAATGTGCAACATACTGAAATCTTGGTTTGACTGATCACACACACTTCACTCGTTCACCCAGTCTCACTGTTGAATCTTCTGCAGATCATCTCTGCAACACAACATCTGAACGTTCCTCTGGAAAGGAACAAAGAGTTCACTTGTTATGGGAGTGGAATCAGGCCATTCGGCCCATCGGGTCCATTCCGCCATTCAATCCTGGCTGATCTCTGCCTCTGAATCCCATTTTCCTCCCTTCACCCCATAACCTTTGACGCCCGTTCTAATCAAGTATTTGTCTATCTCTACCTTAAAATATCCACTGACTTGGCCTCCACAGTCCTCTGCAGCAATGAGTTCCACAGATTAACTACCCTCTGACTAAAGAAGTTCCTCCTCACCTCCTTTAATTCTGAGGCTGTGACCTCTGGTCCTTGACTCTCCCACCAGTGGAAACATCCTCTCCACATCCATGCCTTTCTATCTATGCCTTTCACTATTCTGTAAGTTTCAATGAGAGCCCCCCCCCCCCCCCCAACCTTCTAAACTCCAGCGAGTACAGGCCCAGTGCTGTCAAACCCACTCATTCCTGGGATCATTCTTGTAAACCTCCTCTGGACCCTCTCCACAGCCCGCACATCCTTCCTCGGATATGGGGCCCAGATTTGCTCACAGTACTCCAAATGCAGCCTGACCAGCGCCTTATAGAGCCTCAGCGTTACATCTTTGTTATTGTATTCCAGTCCACTTGATCTAAATGCTATCATACACAGATGTTGTCTCCTGTATTCTAAAGCAGCTGCTGTCTGCAACCTTAATCTCCTTTAATCCATTTCATGCTTGGACCAAAAAGCATAAGAAAATTAAAATATCCGTCCTCGTTCTCCGTCAAGAGAGAGCTTCCCACACCAAGTAACGCCAGGATGCAGACAGGATATCTCACCTCATTACTTCCAGGCAGCATTTCCCATCCCTCCTGGCATCTTAACTTGATAACTATAACATCCTACTGTAAAATGCTAGCAGCCTTCTATAATTAACCATATAACCATGACATCACGGAAACAGGCCATCTCGGCCCTCCTAGTCCGTGCCGAACACTTACTCTCACCTAGTCCCATCTACCTGCACTCAGACCATAACCCTCCATTCCTTTCCCGTCCATATACCTATCCAATTTATTTTTAAATGATAAAATCGAACCTGCCTCCACCACTGGAAGCTCATTCCACACAGCTACCACTCTCTGAGTAAAGAAGTTCCCCCTCATTTTACCCCTAAACTTCTGTCCCTTCATTCTCAAATCAAAACGTACGTGCGGATGTTCTTACGAGCAGTTTTGTTTAAGAAGGAACTGCAGATGCTGGAAAAATCGAAGGTAGACAAAAAATGCTGGAGAAACTCAGCGGGTGAGGCAGCATCTATGGAGCGAAGGAATAGGTGACGTTTCGGGTGAGGCAACATCTATGGAACGAAGGAATAAGTGACGTTCAAATACCAAAGGGTCTCGACCCGAAACGTCACCCATTCCTTCTCTCCATAGATGCTGCCTCACTCGCTGAGTTTCTCCAGCATTGTCTACAGAAGAAAGGCCTCAACCCGAAATGACGCCTATTTCTTTGCTCCATAGATGCTGCCTCAAGCTGGTGAGGCAGCATCTATGGAGTGAAGGAAATAGGCGACTTTTCGGGTCGAGACCCTTCTCGAACTGCTGTGGGGGGGGGGGGGGAAAGAAGTTTAAATTCCATTTGGAATATTTTGGAGGACCAAGAAACCAAGAACCAAGAAGAGGATGAGACAGTGGACGGTGGGGGAGCTGGGAAGGGGAGGGGAAAGAAGGAGAAAGCAGGGACTACCTGAAATTGGAGAAGTCAATGTTCATTACTTACGAGCAGTGATCACCATCCTCTGTGAACGCTTGGCGTAAGCTTGAATATTATCCACGTTGAAACCTAGAGACAAGCAGCACAATGATCAGCAAAATATTTCCCTGTGTTTGACTCCATCGACATTACAACATAGATGTTGTAACATCTCTGGGATGGCAGCCACTAAATCAGCTCAATCGAGGGGATCTATCGCAGTCGCTGCCTCAAAAAAGGCTGGCAATATCATCAAGGACCCACACCATCCTGGCCACACACTCATCTCCCTGCTACCTTCAGGTAGAAGGTACAGGAGCCTGAAGACTGCAACGACCAGGTTCAGGAATAGCTACTTCCCCACAGCCATCAGGCTATTAAACTTGGCTCGAACAAAACTCTGAACATTAATAGCCCATTATCTGTTATTTGCACTTTATCAGTTTATTTATTCATGTGTGTATTTACGTATATAATGGTATATGGACACACTGATCTGTTCTGTATTCATTCCTACTATGTTCTGTTGTGCTGAAGCAAAGCAAGAATTTCAATGTCCTATCAGGGACACATGACAATAAACTCTCTTGACGACTTCTTGACTTGCATGAACCCAAAAGGACACGTACCCATTTCTGCCAGAGTGACCACCACATCTGCCAAGGTCGGCTGCGTTCTTGCCGAATGTTCACAATAAACTTTAGCACTGCGACCAATTTCAGAAAGATCTAGGCAGGAAACAAAAAAAAGTTTATGTTGGAAAGTATCATGACATATCGTTAAAGAAACGTTTAAGAAGGAACTGCAGATGCTGGCAAAATGGCAAAACCTTCAAGACGACACGTCGTTGGGATGTGAGAGGAAACCGGAGCACCCGGAGGAAACCCACACACAGTTAGAAACATAGAAACATAGAAATTAGGTGCAGGAGTAGGCCATTCGGCCCTTCGAGCCTGCACCGCCATTCAATATGATCATGGCTGATCATCCAACTCAGTATCCCGTACCTGCTTTCTCTCCATACCCCCTGATCCCCTTAGCCACAAGGGCCACATCTAACTCCCTCTTAAATATAGCCAATGAACTGGCCTCAACTACCCTCTGTGGCAGAGAGTTCCAGAGATTCACCACTGTCTGTGTGAAAAAAGTTCTTCTCATCTCGGTTTTAAGGGGAGAACGTACAAACTCCACACACACACACACGCGAGGTCAGGATCGAACCCGTGTCTCTAGCACGGAGGCAGCAGCTCTGCCAGCAGTGCCACTGTTAAATTCCCCCAAACTCTTTAACCCACAGTACACGAAAGCACCTTCACTTACACACTCGGACCAATTAACCTCAAACCTGCATGCCGCTACCAGAACACCAAGAGAGCACCCACGTGGTCACAGGGAGAACAAGCAAACTCCACACAGACAGCACCCGAGGTCATGCTCCAACCCGGGAAAGTGGCGGTATGGAGACAGTAACTCCACCGCTGTGTAACTGTGCCTGCTTGTAAAATGATGCAGTTACCCAGATAAGAACCCGACATTTTCAACATTTCCAAAACATTTAAATTGTGCCATTAGACGTGTCTAATGGCACAATTTAAATGTTTTGGAAATGTTCTTCCGCAAATTAATTTGTTTATCCCCAGAGGAAAGACTCCCCAAGGACCAACTTATTCCAAACATGATTCCAAAAAAATTGTGCCATTATTGGCTATATTTAAGAGGGAGTTAGATGTGGTGTCTAATGGCACGGGATACTGAGTTGGATTTAAATGTTTTGGAAAATGTTCTTCCGCAAATTAATTTGTTTATCCCCAGAGGAAAGACTCCCCAAGGACCAACTTATTCCAAGTACAATATTAATAAATGTAAATATGATTTTTGATCCGTGTGAAGGGGTGTGGGGGGGGGGGGGGGGGGGGGGGGGGGGCACTCCTCCACCGCTATGCCGATCTGCATTGACAAGACGTGAACATTATTGAATGGACCCAACTATTTCTTACAACTCTGCAGCATTTCTGTCAGCGTTTCCACGGCAGCCTTCTCAGCAGCCTCGAAGCCCGCTTCAGTGAGCAGGGAACTAACCACCACCTGTAGTGTTCGCCTGCGGGCCAGGTAGTAATTGTCAGATGGAGACGTCGACACCTTCGAACCCGACGACTTCTGAAAAACAAAACGTCCCAAAATGAGCAGACATTGGTTTCCCAGTGTTTGAAACAGAACAATAGACAATAGGTTACACAAAAAAGCTGGAGAAACTCAGTGGGTGCAGGCAGCATCTATGGAGCGCAGGGAATAGGCAACGTTTCGGGCCAAAACCCTTCTTCAGACTGATAGATAATTCTTCAGACAATAGACAATAGGTGCAGGAGTAGGCCATTCAGCCCTTCGAGCCAGCACCGCCATTCAATGTGACCATGGCTGATCATCCCCAACCAGTACCCCGTTCCTGCCTTCTCCCCATATCCCCTGACTCCGCGATCTTTAAGAGGCCTATCTAGCTCTCTTGAAAGCACCCAGAGAACCGGCCTCCACCACCCTCTGAGGCAGAGAATTCCACAGACTCACCACTCCCAGTGAGAAAAAGTGTTTCCTCGTCTCCGTTCTAAATGGCTTAATCCTTCTTCTTAAACTGTGGCCCCTGGTTGTGGACTCCCCCAACATCAGGACCATGTTTCCTGCCTCTAGCGTGTCCAAGCCCTTAGCAATCTTAACAATGGGAAAGGACGTTATGGACCGAGGGGCCTGTTCCTGTACTACACTGTTCTATATTTGATATCTAAACTTAAAAATTGTGCCAAAACAATACCCACAAAGAGGAGGTAGACAAAAGTGCTGGAGAAACTCAGCGGGTGCGGCAGCATCTATGGAGCGAAGGAAATAGGCGACGCTTCGGGCCGAAACCCTTCTTCCACAAGGAGGAACTATTAAATGCAACAATTAAAAATGAAAACGCAAAAAACTTTGTACAAATTTATGCTTCCATAAGATCTTCAAAACCTAATTTGATTAAATAAGAAAGTTTTTGTAATCAAAATAAATCAAGATAAATTAAGATTTTTTTTTTTTACCCACATTCCTAGATTTGAGGAGCAGAAGAGGTATGCAAAGGGTCACCACATCAAGAGCGCCAATAAAGTCACACGTATCCGATTTTAACACAAATAATTGTTAACACATTTCATTTGTGGTCCCCCTTAGGTTTCTGCGCCCCCCCCCACCCCACCCCCTTCCTTAAGTTGTAGGAGTAGAATTAAGTCATTCAGCACATCGAGTCCACTCCGCCCTTCAATCATGGCTGATTTCTGCCTCCTAATCCCATTTTCCGGCCTTCTCCCCATAACTCTCGACACCCGTTCTAATCAAGAACCTGTCTATCTCTGACTTTAAAATATCCGCTGACTTAGGCTCCGCAACCCTCTGTGGCAATGAATTTCACAAATTAACTACGCTCTGACTAAAGAAGTTTCTCCTCACAGTCCAGACCTAAATCCAATTGAGAATCTCTGGCAAGACTTGAAAATTGCTGTTCACAGACGCTCTCCATCCAATCTGACTGAGCTCGAGCTATTTTGCAAAGAATGGGCAAAAATTTCAGTCTCTAGATGGGCAAAGCTGGTGGAGACATACCCCAAAAGACTTGCAGCTGTAATTGCAGCGAAAGGTGGTTCTACAAAGTATTGACTCAGGGAGGCTGAATACTTTTGCACGCCACACTTTTCAGTTTTTTATTTGTAAAAAAATTTGAAAAACATATATCATTTTCCTTCCACTTCACAATTATGCGCCATTTAGTGTTGGTCTATCACATAAAATCCCAATAAAATACATTTACGTTTGTGGTTGTAACGTGACAAAATGTGGAAATGTTCAAGGGGTATGAATACTTTTGCAAGCCACTGTATGCCTTTCATTATTCTGTAAGTTTCAATGAGGTCTCCCCTCAACCTTCTAAACTCCAGCAACTACAGGCCCAGTGCCGTCAAACGCTCATCATACGCTGTCTCACTCATTCCTGGAATCATTCTCGTAAACCTCTTCTGGAATCAAACTATCGTGTTATAGCAGAAGCACCAGCGAGGACCATAGGACTTAGGTTTAAGGTGAAGGGGAAAAGATTTAATGGGACAGGTTGGCCGGTGTGGGCAAGTTGGGCCGAAGGGCCCGTTTCCACACGGTATCACTCTAAGACTCTATAACCACCAGCACTTTCAGCTTTCAACATGCCGACAATCCAATGCAATCTGACCTGTCACCTTACCTGGGAAACATTCTCCACTGAGACTCGACAAGTAGCATCAGTCGATGAATATATGTCAGAGACAGTCGCCATTTTGGCAACTAGGTGGTTGTCTGAAATAAAAAGAGATGAACAGTCATTGGTAGTGAAAAGCATTTTTCATTGCATACTATGCAGCTAACCACAAGATTATACATTATTACAATCAATGCATCCACAATGTAATAGGCATATAATTCAGTGTAGGATAAAGTCCTGACGGCTGTAGGGAAGTAGCTATTCCTGAACCTGGACGTTACAGTTTTCAGGCTCCTGTACCTTCTTCCCGATGGCATTGGTGATGAGAGTGTGGCCAGGATGGTGTGGATCTTTGATGATTTTGGCTGCCTTTTTGAGGCAGCGACTACGATAGATCCCTTCGACGATGGGGAGGTCAAAGCCAGTAATGGATTGGGCAGTGGTCACAACTTTTGCTCCTTGGACAGTCAAGTTGCCGAACCAGGCCACGACGTAACCAGTCAGAATGCCCTCTACCGTGCACCTGTAGAAGTTTAGGAGAATCCTCTTTGACATGCCGAAACTCCTCAGGAAGTAGAGTCACTGATGTGCCTTCTGTATAAGGCAGCAACTCAACCACTGCGCCACCCTGCACGGATTCCACGCCCCTCATAATTATATGTCCTAGTATTTGGTTATTTTCCCCATTCCTTAATCTTATTCCATAAAGTTCATATGATCAGAATTAGGCCATTCGACCCATCAAGTCTACTCCGCCATTCAATCACGGCTGTTCTATCTCTGCCTCCTAACCCCCATTCTCCTGCCTTCTCCCCGTAAGCCCGCTACTCCATCTGCTTTTGAGGGGGTGAACTAAGGAAGGTCCAGCATGGAGGGAGGGAGAGGGGAGGGATGGGACCCACCGAGAAAACCAAGGGGGGAGGAACGACAAATAGAAGGTGTTAAAAATTGTCTGTGTTAAAATGGGATACTTGTGAGTTTTGTCAGCATCCTTTATGTGGCGTCTCTTTGCATACCTTCTTCCCGTAACCCCTGATGCATAGATGTCCAGCACCATCATAGTGCTGAGTGATGCTCTACCTGGAGTAGTTGCATCCAGATCCAGATACATAGAAACGTAGACAATAGGTGCAGGAGTAGGCCCTGTACCTTGTGTCTTCCGAAGAGTCATAGACATAGATATAGAAAATAGGTGCAGGAGGCGGCCATTCGGCCCTTTGAGCCAGCACCGCCATTCATTGTGATCGTCCCCAATCAATAACCCGTGCCTGCCTTCTCCCCATATCCCTTGACTCCACTAGCCCCTTGAGCTCTATCTAACTCTCTCTTAAATCCATCCAGTGAGTTGGCCTCCACTGCCCTCTGTGGCAGGGAATTCCACAAATTCACAACTCTCTGGGTGAAAAAGTTTTTTCTCACCTCAGTTTTAAATGGCGTCCCCTTTAGTCTAAGACAGTGGCCCCTGGTTCTGGACTCGCCCAACATTGGGAACATTTTTCCTGTATCTAGCTAGTCCAGTCCTTTTATAATTTTATATGTCTCTATAAGATCCCTCCCCTCATCCTTCTAAACTCCAGTGAATACAATCTTTCCTCATATGACAGTCGAGCCATCGCAGGGATCAATCTCGTGAACCTACACTGAACTGCCTCAATCACAAGAGATCAAAACTGTACGCAATACTCCAGATGTGGTCTTACCAGAGCCCTATACATCTGCAGAAGAACCTCTCTACTCCTATACTGAAATCCTATTGTTATGAAGGCCAACACTCCATTAGCTTTCTTCACTGTCCTGGAAGTTGAACAGTTTTATACGGGACAATTTTTATATTTACCAAGCCAATTAACCTACAAACCTGCACGTCTTATGGCATGCGGGAGGAAACGCAGGTCACGGGGAGAGTGTGCGAACTCCGTACAGACAGCACCCTTAGACGGGATCAAACCCGGGTCTCCGGCGCTGCATTTTGCTGTAAGGCAGCAACACCACCGCTGCGCCACCATGACCACCATTCGGCCCTTCGAGCCAGCACCACCATTCTATATGAACATGGCTGATCATCCACAATCAGTACCCCGTTCCTGCTTTTCCCCCCCCATATCATAGAAACATAGAAAATAGGTGCAGGAGTAGAGGCCATTCAGCCCTTCAAGCCTGCACCACCATTCAATATGATCATCCAACTCAGTATCCCGTACCTGCCTTCTCTCCATACCCTCTGATCCCTTTAGCCACAAGGGCCACATCTAACTCCCTCTTAAATATAGCCAATGAACTGTGGCCTCAACTACCTTCTGTGGCAGAGAATTCCACAGATTCACCACTCTCTGTGTGGAAAAGTTTTTCCTCATCTCAGCCCTAAATGGCCTTATACCTCTTATTCTTAAACTGTGTGTGACCCCTGGTTCTGGACTCCCCCTGCTGCCCTGTGTCCACATTACTGGGATCCTGCTGTGCTCTCCCCAAGGCCGGGATGGAGGGGGCGCTAGGGGAATGCAGCTCTTCTCGCCCCACCCCCACCTTCCAGGGGGAGGGGGAAGGGAGTGGGAGGAAGCCCTGGGCCTTACACCTGGGCCTAACACCGGGCCCCCGACCCCGGTCCCACACTTACCCTGGCCGGGTCCCAGGGCGGTCCGAGAGGGAGAGAGTCTCTCACACACACACACACACACACACGGCGATGGCGAAGCCCCGCACTGCCGCCGCTCCTAGGCCCCGCACTGTTGTCACTTCCGGCCCGCCGGCCGCCCCGCACCACCGTCACTTCCTGCATGCCAGCGGGCCAGCCGACGCCTCCCCCTCCCTTATGTTCCGTCATTTCCGCCCCTCGCCAGCCTCATGCGTGCAGCGCTGCTCCCCGTAAAGCTGTCACTTCCGGTCCGCCAACCGCCCCGCAATGTTGTCACTTCCGGGCCCCCAGGCGCACACCCGTCATACTGTTCCCCGCAATGCTGTCACTTCCGGTCCGCCAGCCGCCCCGCAATGTTGTCACTTCCGGGCCCCCCAGTCGCCCACCCGTCATGCGTGCCTCACTGCTCCCCGCAATGCTGTCACTTCCGGTCCGCCAGCCGCCCCGCAATGTTGTCACTTCCGGGCCCCCCAGGCGCCCACCCGTCATCCGTGCCTCACTGCTCCCCGCAATGCTGTCACTTCCGGTCCGCCAGCCGCCCCTCAATTGCGTCACCTCCGGGTCCCTGAGGCCATTCAGGCCCATCGAGTCGAGTCTACTCCGCCATTCCATCATGGCCGATCTAAACCCCCATTCTCAACAAGGCCTCTCCACCCTGAAACGTCATCCTTCTTATCCAGCTTTACACAGGATTGTACAGGTTAGATGCAGGAAACATAGAAACATAGAATAATATGGATTATGTAACAGGTGATCTATCACCAATAATCTGTTTAAGAAAGAACTGCAGATGCTGGAAAAATCGAAGGTAGACAAAAGTGCTGGAGAAACATAGAAAATAGGTGCAGGAGTAGAGGCCATTCGGCCCTTCGAGCCTGCACCACCATTCAATATGATCATGGCTGATCATCCAACTCAGTAGTACAGCAGTAGCTATGGAGCGAAGGAAATAGGCAACGTTTCGGGCCGAATCCCGAAGGGGTTCGGCCCGAAACGTTACCTATTTCCTATGCCCTAGCTTTCATAGAAACATAGAAAATAGGTGCAGGATTAGGCCATGATCATGTTATGATCATGGCCAATCATCCAACTCAGTATCCCGTACCTGCCTTCTCTCCATACCCCCTGATCCCTTTAGCCACAAGGGCCACATCTAACTCCCTCTTAAATATAGCCAATGAACTGTGTGGCCTCAACTACCCTCTGTGGCAGAGACCTCCAGAGATTCACCACTCTCTGTGTGAAAAAAACATCTTGGGGGGGGGGGGGGGGGGGGGGGGGGGGGGGTCCAGAACCAGGGGTCACACACAGTTTAAAGAATAAAGAATAAACTTAGATGAGGAGCAACGTCTTCATTCAAAGAGAGTTGTGAATCTGTGGGATTCTCCGCCACAGAGAAGGCGTTGGAGAATGGGGTTGAGAGGGATAGATTGGCCATGATCGATGGGCCGAATGGCCTAATTCTGTTCCCATGACTTATGAACTCAGCGGGCCTGGGGGCATCTCTGGAGAACATGGATGGGTGACATCTGAAGGAGGGTCCCGACCTGAAACGTCACCTGTCCATGTTCTCCAGAGATGCTGCCTGACCCGCTGAGTTACTCCAGCACTTTGTGTCTTTTTTTGTAAACCAGCATCAGCAGTTCCTTACGTCGAGAGAAATACCGATGTATATAGACATTAGGACATAACAGCTCAGAAACAGGCCATTCGGCCCACACTGTCTGTGCCCAAAATTATGCCAATCTAACCTGCTTAGTATGGGAGTCAGGGATTATGGGGAGAAAGCAGGAAAATGGGGTTGGGTGGGAAAGATAGGTCAGCCAAGATTGAATGACAAAGTGGACACGATGGGCCGAATGGCCTAATTCTGCTCCTATAAACTTATGACATTTTGTGCTAAAGGGCTTGTTCTTGTGCTGTATATGTTCCTGTCTCTGTAATTGCAACCATTAAAAACCACCAGATTGTTGCAAAAACTAATGTGGTTCACTAAGGACTTGGATTGGACCAGTACGCTGGGCCTACTTCCACTCGTATACAATGAAGTTATAACTAATCCCATCTGCCTGTACATGATCCATATCCCAACTAACAATGGCCTGTTTCCTTTATCATCGTTACTTTTTTGCACATCTTTCAATCATTTTTCATTGTCTCTCTATAACATCGCCTACACCTCTCGATTCCCCTTTCTCTAACTAGTCTGAAGAAGGGTCTCGACTCGAAACGTCACCCATTCCTTCTCTCCAGAGATGCTGCCTGCCCCCCTGAGTTACTCCAGCATTTTGTGTCTATCTTTGGTTTAAACCAGCATCTGCAGTTGCTTGGGAGGCACAAAAAGCCGGAGTAACTCAGCGGGACAGGCAGCATCTCTGGAGAGAAGGAATGGGTGACGTTACGAGTCGAGACCCTTTGTTCAAGATTCAAGAGAGTTTATTGTCATGTGTCCCAGATAGGACAATGAAATTCTTGCTTCGCTTCAGCACAACAGAACATAGTAGGCACAGATCAGTGTGTCCATATACCATTGTACAAATATATGCACACATGAATAAATAAAACAGATAAAGTGCGATTAAACATATAATGGGCTATTAATGTTCAGAGTTTTGTTTGAGTTGAGTTCAGTAGCCTGATGACTGTGGGGAAGAAGCTGTCTCTGAACCTGGTCGTTGCAGTCTTCAGGCTCCTGTACCTTCTACCCGAAGGTAGCGGGGAGATGAGTGTGTGACCAGGATGGTGTGGGTCCTTGATGATGCTGCCAGCCTTTTTGAGGCAGCGACTGCGATAGATCCCCTCGATGGTAGGGAGGTCAGAGCCGATGATGGACTGGGCAGTGTTTACTACTTTTTGTAGTCTTTTCTGTTCCTGGACAGAGTTACTCCAGCATTTTGGGTTTACCTTCAATTTAAACCAGCATCTGCAGTTCTTTCCTACACACATCTGCAGTTGCTTCCTACACATCCATACTCCTCCACTCCCTGAATGATGTACCTGTCTAAATGCCCCAAGAACTCTGAGGATTGCATTGAGAATCAGGGTAGAGTGAATTCTGATGTAGGGTCTTCAGTCTGCACTGTTAAGTCTGATCATCTCTCTACGGATGCTGCCTGACCAGTTGAGAACTTCTACCATTTCCTCTTTTTGTTTCACGTTTTTGGCATCTGCAGTTTATTTACCGAGTTTCATTACTAGGTTAACTGTTCAATCCGAGAATAAATGCGGACAAACAATAGATATTTGCCTTGTCAGTGACACCCACATCCTGTGGGATAGTGACGGAGGGGTGGGGGGTGTTTTGTTTGAAGCACATCCTCGCTCACAGGTAAATAGTACAATAGCAAGAGTCAATAGACAATAGACAATAGGTGCAGGAGTAGGCCATTTGGCCCTTCGAGTCAGCACCGCCATTCAATGTGCTAATGGCTGATCATCCCCAATCAGTACCCCGTTCCTGCTTTCTCCCCATATCCCCTGACTCCGCTATCTTTAAGGGCCCTATCTAGCTCTCTCTTGAAAGCATCCAGAGAACCGGCCTCCACTGCCCTCTGAGGCAGAGAATTTCACAGACTCACCACTCTCTGTGAGAAAAAGTGTTTCCTTGTCTCTGTTCCAAATGGCTTACTCCTTATTCATAAACTGTGGCCCCTGGCTCTGGACTCCCCCAACATCGGGAACATGTGGAGTCCTATGTGGAGAGGATGTTTCCACTAGTGGGAGAGTCTGGGACTAGAGGTCACAGCCTCAGAATTAAAGGACGTTCCTTTAGGAAAGAGATGAGGTGAGCCAGAGATGGTGAATCTGTGGAATTCATTGTCACAGACGGCTGTGTAGGCTACGTAATTGGATATTTTTTAAAGGCCAAGATAGATAGATTCTTGATTAGTACGGGTGTCAGGGGATATGGGGAGAAGGCAGGAGAATGGGATTGAGAGGGAAAGATAGATCAGCCATGATTGAATGGTGAGTGGACTTAATGGGCCAAGTGGCCTAATTTGCTCCTATCCCTTATGATCAGGAATAAAAATAAGGAATGAAGAACCAAATAACTAAATACAAGTACATACAATTATGAGAGGCATAGCTAGGGTGGAATCAAGTTAGGGTGGCACGGTGGCGCAGCGGTAGAGTTGCTGCCTCACAGCGCCAGAGACCCTGGTTCGATCCTGACTATGGGTGCTGTCTGTACGGAGTTTGTACGTTCTCCCCGTGACCTGCGTGGGTTTTCTCTGGGTGCTCCGATTTCCTCCCGCACTCCAAAGACGTGCAGGTTTTTAAATTGTGAAGGGCGGAACGGCAGATGCTGGTTTAAACCTGGCACTAGACACAAAAAGCTGGAGTAACTCAGCGGGTCAGTCAGCATCTCTGGAGAAAGGACACTTTTCGCCTGCTTTCTTTTATCCAGAGATGCTGCCTGACCCGCTCAGTTACTCCAGCTTTATGTATCTAACCCTGGTTTGTATGTTATTTATTTTCTGCAAGTTGTTCCTAGTGTGTGGGATAGAAATAGTGTGAACGGGTGATTGCTGGTCGGCATGGACTCGGCGGGCCGAAGGGCCAGTTTCCATGTTGTATCTCTAAACTAAACTGTATCTCCTAGACTGTAGAACAGCATCCCTCTTCCCATCAGCACTGTCCCCTCCATCGACTCCTTTAAGTCGAGACTATAAACTAATCTTTACTCTCAAGCCTTTCTTGACCTCCTCTGAGCGAGGGCTATATGTATGTAGTGATGTATGTATTTAATGTTATACTATTCTTGTAGCAATGTAAAGCACTTTGGCCAACGAGAGTTGTTTTTTAAATGTGCTATATAAATAAAAGTGACTTGACTTGACTTAACTAAACTGAACCTTTTTCTCAGGGTGGAAATATCAAATGTTGAATGAAGGAACTGCAGTTGTTGTTTGACAGAAAAAGGCACAAAATGCTGTAGTAACTCAGCGGATCAGGCAGCATCTCTGGAGAACATGGATAGATGACAAGGTTACACAAAAAAGCTGGAGAAACTCAGCGGGTGCAGCAGCATCTATGGAGCGAAGAAAATAGGCAACGTTTCGGGCCGAAACCCTTCTTCAGACATTTTGGATTGTCAAAAGACATCCAAGACATTGTCATCATGGATAGATGACATTTTGGGTCGGGGCCCTTCAGACTGAGACCTGAAACGTCACCTATCCATGTTCTCCAGAGATGCTGCCTGATCCACCAGCACTTTGTGTGTGGCAATATTCTTGTTACTGAGGGAGTGCAGTATAGGTTCACGAGGTTAATTCCCGGGATGATGGGACTGTCATATGTTGATAAAATGGAGCGGCAGGGCTTGTATACTCTGGAATTTAGAAGGATGGGGGGGATCCTATTGAAACATATAAGATTATTAAAGGTTTGGACGCGCTAGAGGCAGGAAACATGTTCCTGATGTTGGGGGAGTCCAGAACCAGGGGCCACAGTTTAAGAATAAGGAGTAAGCCATTTAGAACGGAGATGAGGAAAAACTTTTTCATACAGAGAGTTGTGAGTCTGTGGAATTCTCTGCCTCAGAAAGCAGTGGAGACCAATTCTCTGGATGCTTTCAAGAGAGTGTTATATAGAGCTCTTAAAGATAACGGAGTCCGTGGATATGGGGAGAAGGCCTGATTGGGGATGGTCAGCCATGATCACAGTGAATGGCGGTGCTGGCTTGAAGGGCCGAATGGCCTACTCCTGCATCTGTTGTCTATTATCAAGTACTAGCAGGCATTGCTTTATGGTGAGAGAGGCAAAGTTTGAAGGAGATGTGCAGGGCGGGTTTTTTTACACAGAGGATGCTGAGTGCCTGGAACATGCTGCCGGGGGTGGTGGCAGACACAATAGTGGCATTTAAGAGACTTTTGTATAGGCACATGGATATGCAGGCAGTGGAGGGATATGGATCACATGTTGGGCTAACGAGAGTTGATCTTAGCATCATGTTCGGCACAGACATTGTGTGCCGATGGGCCTGTTCCTGTGCTGTACTTTAGGTTAGTTTACAGATACAGCACAGAAACAGGCCCTTCGGCCAACCAAGTCCGCACCGACCAGCGATCCCTGTACGTTAATGGGCATGTCCCACTTAGGTGATTTATTAGGTGACTACAGGCGACTAGGCTGTCACCACATGGTTGCTGGGTAACGCCTGTATGGTCGTGAAGTCGTCTCCTCAAGTCGTCCAAATAGTCGTAACGTTTTTCTGGTCGCCGCTGGATTTTGAAATGTTCAAAACTTTTCGGCGACGGTGGGCTTGACGCCAATGAGCGTAGCTCGACTTCTCCCGACGTAGGTGCTGTCATAGGTTGGTGCCAGTGCTGGCTTCAGTCAATTCCATTGGAGACTACCGACGACAACCGGCGACAGGTACCGGCGACAGGTACCGGCGACTGAATTGGCTTCAGTTGTCTTCACTTGTCGCCGACAGGGTGTCGCGGGTGGACGCAGGTTGTGGTAGGCGTGGTCGTAGGTTGACGTCCTAATGGGTTGTCGGTAGCTTGCCGTCGACTAGGTGGAAGGTTGTTGTAGACATTGTCATAAGGGAGTCCAGTCACCGGTTTTTCGGAGACCTGCAATGACTATGACAGTCGCCAAAAAAATCGCCTTAGTGGGACAGGCCCATAGCACTATCCTACACACACTAGGGACAACTTACATTCATATATTCTCATACCAAGCTAATTAACCTACAAACCTGTACATCTTGGGAGCGTGGGGGGAAACCGAAGATCTCGGAGGAAACCTACGCAGGTCACGGGGAGAACGTGCAAACTCCATACAGACAGCACCTGTAGTCGGGATCGAACCGGGGTCTCTGGCGCTGTGAGGCAGCAACTCTACCACACAGTGCTGCCCACTGTACTGTTGCATTATCTGTGATCGAGTAAGACACACAAAATGGAGGTGGTTTGTAAAGCAACTTTTTTTTCCTTTCAGGTAAAGCCCAGAAGGTGATTTTGGAAGAATTCAGATTCAGTAAAAAAAAATTTTGCACGTGAAATTAATGACTTCCTGTCTCTGGCAACACTGCGTAGTTTTGGTGGCAGCAGGAGCTTGGCGTTGCAAGCCACCATTATGTTGTCAAAGGCATTTCTGTCGTTTTAATCTGCCATGCTCTGACATAAAACTGCCAGAGAGGCGTGAGAGGAAATGCACCAGTTCCGGCATCAGCGGCTCGCGAATGAGAATCGAGGGGCCAGGAGAGTAAACAATCAACACGTTGGCGTTTAAAGGTTTCAACGCAGATCGGCGAGCCAGGAACGAACAAGATTCATCCTCATCCCGCTCAACAAAGCGTGATATCACCTCTGCAACAGCGCGGGGGTGAGGGGCGAGAACAGATTGCTTTATCCGTTTGTTTAATGGACCTCCTTGGCCGCAGTTGGTAACTGAGCTCCCCGTGGTCTGACTTGTCTCGTGAATCTCAAGAGGCTGTGAAGAAAATGGATGGAAGTCGTCTGGGAGACTCGGGAGCTGACGTGTTGGAGGACCAGGTAATTTTATACTTCAAGAGCACTGATGGTTGTTGTGAAGAAGCTGTTCAGGAACCTGGTGGTGGTAGTTTTCAGGCTCCTGTACCTTCCTCAACACTTAACTGGCCTCAGTTCAGGGGGGCTTTAAGGAACGGGCAACAAGTGTCGGTGCATCCTATGGGCAAGGCACGGTGGCGCAGTGGTAGAGTTGTTGTCTCACAGCGCCAGAGACCCGGGTTCGATCCTGACCAAGGGTGCTGTCTGTACGGAGTTTGCACGTTCTACCTGTGACTGCTGGATTTTTTTCCAGGTGCTCCGGTTTCCTCCCACAATCCAGAGACACGCAGGTTGACAGGTTAATTGGCTTCGGGAAATGATCCCAAGTGTGTAGGATGGCGCTAGTGTACGGGGTGATCGCTGGTCGGCGCGGACCCGGTGGGCCGAAAGGCTTGGTTGCTCGCTGTATCTCTCTCGGCTTTTTTTTTTTTTTTTTTTTAAATTCAATTTCAATTTTATTTTTAAATATGTTTTATTATTTATTTATTATTTATCTATCTATCTATCTATATAGATAGGAAATTCAGTCTAATCTAATTCTATTCTATCTAATAGAAGGAAAAACGTTCACCAGGGACTAACTGTACAGAACGTTTTTCCTTCTATTATTTATTATGTAAAATAATATGTGTTATGATTGTGTTTATAATTTGTTTGGTTGCTTTGTTGTTCCGCGAGCATTGCCACTTTCATTTCACTGCACATCTCGTATGTGTATGTGACAAATAAACTTGACTTGACTTGACTATCTATCTATCTATCTATCTATCTATCTATCTATCTATCTATCTATCTATCTATCTATCTATCTATCTATCTATCTATTTATTTATTTATTTATTTATTTATTGATTGTGATTTTTTTTTTTATGATACTGTCTGTAAGGGAAATTCATTTTGTTGTCTCAAATTGAGACAATGACAATAAATTTGAATACAATACAATACAATACAAAGTAAAGTAAAGCTGGAGGATAGAACTAGTGTGCGGGGTGATCGCTGGTCGGCATGGACTTGGCGGGCCGAAGGGCCTGTTTCCACACTGTATCTCTAGCCTAAACTAAACCAAACTAAACTAAACATTGAAGGTAGACAAAAGTGCTGGAGAAACTCAGCGGGTGCAGCAGCATCTATGGAGCAAAGGAAATAGGCAACGCTTCGGGTCGAAACGCTGAAGGAAATAGGCAACGTTTCGGGCCGAAACCCGGAAGGGTTTCGTCCCGAAACGTTGCCTATTTCCTTCGCTCCATAGATGCTGCTGCACCCGCTGAGTTTCTCCAGCACTTTCGTCCACCTTCGATTTTCCAGCATCTGCAGTTCCTTCTTAAACACTAAAACGAAACATTGTCAGGCATGTTTTGAAAGACAATCCTAAATCAAAAGAGGCGGTGGATCTGGAACTCTCTCAAGTAAGCTGCGGAGTGCTTGGTGTGTGAGGTGACAGGCACTATCGACAACTTATCTTTCTCTTTCAGGGGGGTTTCTGATCTGCTCTGTGCTTCCTCGTAGAGCATCTAAAGGTAACTACGATTATATTAGGTTCGTGATTAGAGCGGACGTCAAGGGTTATGGGGACAATAGACAATAGACAATAGGTGCTGGAGTAGGCCATTCGGCCCTTCGAGCCAGCACCGCCATTCAATAACGGCTGATCATCCCCAATCAGTATCCCGGTTCCTGCCTTCTCCCCATATCCCCTAACCCCGCTATTTTTAAGAGCCCTATCTAGCTCTCTTTTGAAAGCATCCAGAGAACCGGCCTCCACTGCCCTCTGAAGCAGAGAATTCCACAGACTCACCACTCTCTGTGAGAAAAAGTGTTTCCTCGTCTCCGTTCTAAATGGCTTACTCCTTATTCTTAAACTGTGGCCCCTGTTTCTGGACTCCCCCAACATCGGGAACATGTTTCCTGCCTCTAGTGTGTCCAAACCTTTACCAATCTTATATGTTTCAATGAGATCCCCTCTCATCTTTCTAAACTCCAGAGTGTACAAGCCCAACTGCTCCATTCTCTCAGCATATGACAGTCCCGACATCTCGGGAATTAACCTTGTAAACCTACGCTGCACTCCCTCAATAGCAAGAATGTCCTTCCTCAAATTAGGGGACCAAAACTGCACACAATACTCCTTGTGTGGCCTCACTAAGGCTCTATACAACTGCAGAAGGACCTCTTTGCTCCTATATTCGATTTGTCGTGTTATAAAGGCCAACATGCCATCAGCCATGATTGAATGGCGGAATGGACTCGATGGGCCGAATGGCTTAATTCTACTCCTGTAACCTGTGAACTAGTAACGGAGTGCTGACTCCAACTGGGGTTGTGAACGTACTGCCCTCATGGCCAAACCGGCATCCCATTAACAGGCACCTAAAGAACCAAGGAACGTGCACAAGGCCAGATCCGAAACGTCACCCATTCCTTCTCTCCAAAGATGCCGCCTGTCCCGCTGAGTTACACCAGTTGTTTGTGTCTACCTTTGGTTTAAACCAGCATCCGCGGTTCCTCCTTGCTCAAGACTGGATTTATTGGACACAAGATCAAAAAGACGAAGCTTTAGCTCATCCCATTTCCCTTTCCCGGCGCAGGGAATGCCGGGCGGCACGGTGGCGCGGCGGTAGAGTTGCTTCCTCACGGCGCCAGAGTCCCCAGTTCGATCCTGACTACGGGTGCTGTCTCGACTGAGTTTGTACGCTCTCCCTGTAACCGCGTGGGTTTTCTCCGGGTGCTCCAGTTTCCTCCCACATTCCAAATACCTGCGTGTCTGTAGCTTAATTGGCTTCTGTAAATTCTAAATTGTCCCCAGTGTGTAGGGTAGTGCTGAGGGGCAGTGAATGTTGGAAAAGCCAAGATAACGGACTGGTCTTTTTTTGAAAATGGCGGCTAAATATGATGACTTGTGTGATCTTTGCAAAATGAAATTTACCGTGTGGTACATAATTGAACAAAGTACCATTAAACCATTAAACCATGATGTTGGTGCCTTTCCAACAACGATGGGAATCCTTCCTAAAATGGACTAATCAATGCAAGATGACACAATGACACTGCCTCACAGCGCCAGAGACCCAGGTTCGATCCTGACCTCGGGTGCTGTCTGTGTGGAGTTTGCACGTTCTCCCTGTGACCACATGGCTTTCCTCCATGTGCTCTAGTTTCCTCCCACGTCCCAAAGACGTGTGGGTTTGTAGGATAATTGGCCCTTTAATTGGCAGTTTCAGTTTTCAGTTCAGTTTAGTTTATTGTCACATGGACCGAGGGACAGTGAATAGCTTCTGTTGCGTGCTGTCCAGTCAGCGGAAAGACAATACATGATTATGAGCAAAGGTAGACAAAAATGCTGGAGAAATTCAGCGGGTGAGGCAGCTTCTATGGAGCGAAGGAATAGATGACGTTTCGGGTCGAGACTTCCTAATCCTTCTTAGGAAGTAGAGGCGTTGGTGTGCATTCTTGGTCGTTGCTTCAATAAGGGAGGATAAAGTGGGATAATGTAGAACTGGGGTGAAGGGGTGATCGATGGTCAGCATGGACTCGATGGGCCGAAGGGTCTGTTCCCATGCTGTAAAGTAAGAGGAGTCATTCTTGGAGCTATAGAGCACAGAAACTAAACTAAACATATATATATATATTTACAATATATTAATATATCAATGATTAAGATGATGGGATTAAAAGTTACATTAGCAAATTTGCAGATGACACAAAACTTGGTGGTATTGTGAACTGCGAAGAGGATGCTAGGAGGTTGCAGGGTGACTTGGACAAGTTGAGTGAGTGGGCAGATGCATGCAGATGCAGCAAGTCCCACGGCCACTTAAAACCGCGCCGGGCGATGTAAGGCCCTGCTCCGGTGCCCGATGTTGGAGCCCCCGGCGGGCGCTAGCAAGTCCGCGGCCATTTAAAGCCGCGCCGGGCGATGTAAGGCTCCGCTCCAGGTCACTCTCAACCCCGCAATTCGAGCGGGAGAAGTCGCCGTTGCCGGTGCCCCGCAAAGCGGTCTCCCACCGGGGACCGGCGAGCTCCCGGTGTCACCATCCACCGGAGTCGGGTCGCAGCAGCTCTCCACGCTCCGAAGCCGGCCAGCTCCACAATGGTAGGTCCGCAGCTCCGCCGGCTCCGTGACTTGAGCCCTCAGTGCCTTCCGGTTGCAGGCCGCTCCACGGTGCTAGGCCCCAACGGCAACGGAGACCCGACAGGGTAAAGGTCAGGTCCCCGTACAGGGAAGAGATCTAAAAGTTTCCCCCACCCCCCACACATACACAGTCAAAAACCCACCACAAACTACACACTCAACAGGACAATAAAATTAAAAAAGACAGACGGACTGCAGAGGCCGCTGCGATGGCGGTCGCGCCACCAACCCACCGGGGGTCCCAACATCAAGACCCGCGGCAGGGCCTTACATCGCCCGTCGCGGCTTTAAGTGGCCGTGGGACTTGCTAGCGCCCGCCGGGGGCTTTGACTTTGACTTCGGGAGAGGAATGGAGAGCAGGGGAGAGACAAGACTTTGCCTTCCATCACAGTGAGGAGGAGATTCACTGTGATGGATGTTTGTGTAAATTGTGTTGGTTGTGTGTCTTGGTTCTTTTCTTGTACGGCTGCAGAAACCACATTTCATTTGAACTTCATGTGAGGTTCAAATGACAAATAAACGGTATTGTATTGTATTGTATTGTAATGTACATAAATGTGAGGTTATCCACTTTGGCAGCAAGAACAAGGAGGTAGGTTACTATCCCAATGGTGTCAGATTAGGAAAAAGGGAAGTGCAACGGGACCTGGGTGCCCTTGTACACCAGTCACTCTGAAAGTAAACATGCAGGTACAGCAGGCAGTGAAAAAATTGACTCGTTCATTAACTCACTTACTCACTCACTCACCACGCACTTCATAGAAAGAATTTGAGTATAGGAGCAGTAAAGAGGTCCCTCTGCAGTTGTACAGGGGCCTGGTGAGACCACATCTGGAGTATTGTGTACGGTTTTGGTCTCCTAATTTGAGGAAGGGCATCCTTGCTATTGAGGCGCGTGTAGGTTCACGAGGTTAATCCCCGGGATGGCGGGACTGTCATATCAGGAAAGACTGGGCTTGTATTCACTGGAATTTAGAAGGATGAGGGGATCTTATAGAAACATATAAAAGTATAAAAGGACTGGACAAGCTAGATGCAGGTAAAATGTTCCCAATGTTGGGGGAGCCCAGAACCAGGGACCACAATCTAAGAATAAAGGGGAGGCCATTTAAAACTGAGATGAGAAAAAACGTTTTCACCCAGAGAGTTGTGAATTTGTGGAATTCTCTGCCACAGAGGACAGTGGAGGCCAAGTTACTGGATGGATTTAGAAGCGAATTAACGGCCTGTCCCACTTGGCTGTCATTCGCACACCCTCTATGCGACCTGCTAGCGTGGGTGGGTAGCACGTGGGTAGCACGGGACGGCCGCATGGAGTGGCGTGGAGGAGTGTGGATTTCGTCCTGCACGAAAAAATCTTCGCGTACCACCGGCCTGTCACGTAACTGACGGCCAAAGTGGAACAGGCCCAAGACCCTAGCGCGGCGCAATGTCCCTCACAGTTTAAGAATAAGGGGTAAGTCATTTAGAACGGAGATGAGGAAACACTTTTTCTCACAGAGAGTGGTGAGTCTGTGGAATTCTCTGCAGGGCGGTGGAGGCAGGTTCTCTGGATGCTTTCAAGAGAGAGCTAGATGAGGCTCTTAAAGTTCACTCACTCACTCACTCACTCACTCACTCACTCACCCACACTCCAGTTTAAATTCCATTTGGAGGAATATTTTGGAGGACCAAGAAACCAAGAAAATAGCGGAGTCAGGGGATATGGGGAGAAGGCAGGAACGGGGTACTGACTGGGGATGATCAGCCATGATCACATTGAACGGCTGTGCTGGCTCGAAGGGGCGAATGGCCGACTCCTGCATCTATCGTCTATTGTCTATAAAACAAAGCAACAGTATTGTCAACAAAAGATTCCGAGCACCGCAGGTTCCCGCTGATCGTATCGAAACACATCTTCCTCTTGCAATGTCATCAGCAATCCAATGCAGCAAAACTAGCAGAGGGAACCACAGCACATCTGATGTTTGTGTGCGGTGAATCTTCAAAAACAGGATGTGTTTGTGTGTGTGTTTGTGTATGTGTCAGCCTGACTTCTCAGCTGTAGACAAGGGCATTTAAATTATCGTCAGATGACTTACCCACTCACCCACACGCAATTACTCCCTCACTCACTCACTCACTCACTCACTCACTGACCCACCCACTTACTCACTCACCCAATAGACAATAGGTGCAGGAGTAGACCATTCGGCCCTTCGAGCCAGCACCGCCATTCAACGTGATCATGGCTGATCATCCACAATCAGTACCCCGTTCCTGCCTTCTCCCCATACCCCCTGACTCCGCTATCTTTAAGAGCCCTATCTAGCTCTCTCTTGAAAGCATCCAGAGAATCTGCCTCCACCGCCCTCTGAGGCAGAGAATTCCACAGACTCACCACTCTCTGTGAGAAAACGTGTTTCCTCGTCTCCGTTCTAAATGGCTTACCCCTTATTCTTAAACTGTGACCCCCTGGTCCAACATCGGGAACATGTTTCCTGCCTCTAGCGTGTCCAAATCCTTAACAATCTTCAGTCGGGGTGGCCTCTGCTCTCTGCTGATAGCCGGATGGAGGAGGTGATCTGGGTCCATGGCACGACGAGATACTGCCAGAGTTGCTGTGTTCCTGAGGAGATGAAGGGGAACAATTAAATTCATGCTTGCTGCAGATTGACAGACTCATTAGATGCACCCACACCCTGCTATAGAAAGGATGCCATTAACTCGTTAAGAGTGCGGGGAAGATTTATGAGGATGATGTCAGGGCTTGATGGCCTGAGCTATAGGGAGCAGTGTGTGGGCTGGGACTTCATGATTTGGAGGGCAAGAGGATGAATTTAGAAGATTGAGGGGGGATCTTATGGAAACTTACAAAATTCTTAAGGGGTTGGACAGGCTAGATGCAGGAAGATTGTTCCCGATGTTGGGGAAGTCCAGAACAAGGGGTCACACAGTTTAAGGATAAGGGGGAAATCTTTTAGGACCGAGATGAGGAAAATATTTTTCACACAGAGAGTGGTGAATCTGTGGAATTCTCTGCCACAGAAGGTAATTGAGGCTACAGTTCATTGGCTATATTTAAGAGGGAGTTAGATGTGGCCCTTGTGGCTAAAGGGATCAGGGGGTATGGAGAGAAGGCAGGGATGGGATACTGAGTTGGATGATCAGCCGTGATCACATTGAATGGCGAATGGTGCAGGCTCGATGGGCCGAATGGCCTACTCCTGCACCTATTTTCTATGTTTCTATGAAAGCTAGGGCATAGGAAATAGGTAACGTTTCGGGCCGAACCCCTTCGGGATTCGGCCCGAAACGTTGCCTATTTCCTTCGCTCCATAGCTACTGCTGCACTACTGAGCTGGATGATCAGCCATGATCATATTGAATGGCGGTGCAGGCTCGAACGGACGAATGGCCTACTCCTGCACCTAATTTCTATGTTTCTACCCTGCTACAGAAAGGATGCCATTAACTCGTTAAGAGTGCGGGGAAGATTTATGAGGATGATGTCAGGGCTTGATGGCCTGAGCTATAGGGAGCAGGTGGGCTGGGACATCATGATTTGGAGGGCAAGAGGATGAGAGGTGATCTTATAGAGGCTTTTTATGGGATGCAGCGTGGAAACAGTCCCTTCGGCCCGCCCTGTCCGTGCCAACCACAATCACCCGTATACTCAGGACTATTTGCAGGAGCCAATTAACCTACAAACCCGCACGTCTTTGGAGGAGACCGGAGCACCCAAAGAAAACCCAGGCGCTCAAGTTCAAGTTCAAATTTATTGTCACATGCACCAATTGAGGTACAGTGATATTTGAGTTACCATACAGCCATACTAAGTTACACGCAACCGCACATAAAATAAAGTTTCACATAAAGATCCACCACAGCGGAATCCACAATCCTCACCTGTGATGGAAAGGGGAAAATGTTCCTCTTTGTTCACCCGTGGTCGGGGCTGTTGGACACTCCGCAGTCGCTGCTGCCCACGGTCCGATGCCCGTACAAACTCCGTACAGACAGCACCCGTAGTCAGGATGGAACCCGGGTCTCTGGCGCTGTGAGGCAGCAACTCTACCCGCTGCACCACCGTGCCACACTATAAGATCACGAGGGGTCCTTGATTTCTTGGTCCTCCAAAATATTCCAAATGGAATTTAAACTGGAGGTGATTGATATCAAGAATGGACAGAGTCTTTTACCCAGGGTGGGGGAATCAAGAACCCGAGGACTTCGGTTTAAGATGAGAGGGGAAAAATTTAGTAGGAGAATCCGAGAGGCAGCTTTTTCACACAGAGGGTGGTGGGTGTATGGAACGAGCCGTCAGAGGAGGTAGTTGAGGCTGGCACTATAACAGCATTTAAGGGATATTTGGTCAGGTACAGTATACAGTGTCTTGTCTATGGTCTTTGTTTGTTCTTTTGCATTATGTATTGTTGGTGAGATTTGTGATTTGTGATGTGGTATGGATGCACTTTATTACGGTGATCTGTGTTATTAGTGGTATGTAACTAAAGCAGTGTACCATCATGTACCGTACCCACATACCACCAACCCTGGTTGCGTGGCAAATACAGATTCTATTCTATCCTATCCTATTAATAATAATAATAATAATTTTATTTATAGAGCACTTTAAAAACAAACATAGCTGCAACAAAGTGCTGTACATCACTAATCATTGACAAAAAAGTTAATACACACCAAAAATAACAATCAAAAGAAATAGTAGGAAAAGACATGTAAAATAAAGAAACATCAAAAACACCACAAACAGAAGCAAAGCCTCAGGCATGGTCAAAAGCCAGGGAGTACAAATGCGTTTTAACACTGGATTTGAAGATGGACAGTGAGGGGGCCTGTCTGATGTGCAACGGCAGGGTGTTCCAGAGTGCCGGAGCAGCAACAGAGAAGGCTCTATCCCCTCTGAGCCTCCGACTAGACCTCGGTACCTCCAGGAGCAGCTGTCCAGCTGACCTGAAGGACCGGGCAGGAGCGTATGGGTGGAGCAGCTCAGAGAGGTAAGGCGGGGCGAGCCCATTCAGAGATTTAAAAACAAATAACAGTATCTTAAAATGAACCCGAAAGTGCACCGGGAGCCAGTGTAGGGAGGCCAGAATTGGCGATATGTGCTCCCTCTTTCGAGTCCCTGTTAAAAGGCGAGCAGCAGCATTCTGAACCATCTGGAGACGAGCCAGTGAAGAACGAGCAACACCAAAATAGAGCGCGTTACAGTAATCCAGCCTAGATGTAATAAAGGCATGGATTACTGTCTCAAAATGCTGCCGCTCGAGAATGGGCTTCACCTTCGCCAGCTTCCTTAGGTGAAAGAAGCTGGACTTAACCACCGCGCATATTTGGCGATCTAATTTAAAGTCACTGTCCATCCTAAAACCCAGGTTCACAACTGTTGTACATGGATAGGACAGGTTTAGAGGGCCAAACACGGGCAGGTGGGACTAGTGTGGGGGGGGGGGGGGAGAGAAATGTGTGCGCATTCAGGTGGGGCACAGGGAATGATGTAAAGGTGAGAATTTGTTTGTAGGTTAATTACCTAAAATTAGTAAATTAAACCTTGGTAGAATGTGAGGCTCTCTGGCAGCAGAGGTCGCCATCTAGTGGAGGGGTAGTTCCAAATTATTTTCCACTCTTCAATAAATCGCTTGCGTTAGAGATGATCTCCACTGAGTCCACACCAACCATCACACTAGTCGTATGTTATCCCACTTTCTCAGCCACCTCGAGGCGCGGTAGAGTTACTGCCTTACACCGCTTCCAGTGGCACAGACACGGGTTCGATCCCGACTACGGGCGCTGTCTACAAAACCGCATGTCTTTGGGATGTGAGAGGAATCCGGAGCGCCCGGAGAAAACCCACGTAAATGTGGGCAAAATGCAGGCAAATGGGATTAGTTTAGATCACATATCGTATCGGAACCTTTATTCAGACTGATGTACGCAAATATGAGGTTTTGGTTTAGGCTTATTGATATCACATGTACCGAGGTACAGTGAAGCGTTTTGTTTTGCATGCTAGTCAATCACATCAGATAATACTACACATAAATACGATCGAGTCAAATTCAAGTACAATGTGAGTACAAGGAACTGCAGATCCTAGTTTACAAACAAAGACACAAACATAGAAACATAGACATAGAAATTAGGTGCAGGAGTAGGCCATTCGGCCCTTCGAGCCTGCACCGCCATTTAATATGATCATGGCTGATCATCCAACTCAGTATCCCGTACCTGCCTTCTCTCCATACCCTCTGATCCCCTTGGCCACAAGGACCACATCTAACTCCCTCTTTAATATAGCCAATGAACTGGCCTCAACTACCCTCTGTGGCAGAGAGTTCCAGAGATTCACCACTCTCTGTGTGAAAAAAGTTCTCCTCATCTCGGTTTTAAAGGATTTCCCCCTTATCCTTAAGCTGTGACCCCTTGTCCTGGACTTCCCCAACATCGGGAACAATCTTCCTGCATCTAGCCTGTCCAACCCCTTAAGAATTTTGTAAGTTTCTATAAGATCCCCTCGCAATCTCCTAAATTCTAGAGAGTATAAAGCAAGTCTATCCAGTCTTTCTTCATAGGACAGTCCTGACAAAGTGCCGGAGTAACTCGGTTGGGGCAGTCAGCATCTCTGGGGAGCATGAAAAGGTGGCATTTCAGCTTGGGTGCTTTGGATTTGGCGTGAAGAAGGGTGTCAAGCTGAAACGTCACCAATCCATGATCTGCAGACAAACTCAAATAGGTGGAGCAAAGGGGAAGATACAGAGTGCAGAATATAGTTCTCAGCATCGTAGCGCATCAGTTCCAGAGACAAAGTCCAATGTCCGCAATGGGGTAGAGGTGAATCGGACAGTACCCTAGCTTATGGAAGGGCCGTTCAGAAGCCTGATAGCAGAGGGGAAGAAGCTGTGGAAACAAGGAATTGCAGATGCTGGTTAATACACTAAAGGACACAAGTGCTGGAGCAACTCAACAGTTCAGGCAGCATCTCTAGAGAACATGGATAGGGGAAGTGTGAAGAAGGGTCTCGACACCAAACGTCACCTATCCATGTTCTCCAGAGATGCTGCCTGACCTGCTGAGTTACTCCAGCACTTTGTACCTATCCGCGGTGAGGGCAGTGGAGGCCGGTTCTCTGGATACTTTCAAGAGAAAGCTACTGTAGATAGGGCTCTTAAAAATAGCGGAGTCAGGGGATATGGGGAGAAGGCAGGAACGGGGTACTGATTGGGGATGATCAGCCATGAACACATTGAATGATGGTGCTGGCACAAAGGGCATACTCCTGCACCTATTGTCTATTGTCTATTGTCTATTGTCTATCCATGTTCTCTTGAGATGTTGCCTGACCCTGGTTTAAATCTTTGGTATAAACCAGCGTCTTATCCCCCTTAAGGATAAAGGGGAAATCCTTTAAAACCGAGATGAGAAGAACTTTTTTCACTGCCACAGAGGGTAGTTGAGGCCAGTTAATTGGCTATATTTAAGAGGGAGTTAGATGTGGCCCTTGTGGCTAAGGGGATCAGGGGGTATGGAGAGAAGGCAGGTACGGGATACTGAGTTGGATGATCAGCCATGATCATATTGAATGGCGGTGCAGGCTCGAAGGACCGAATGGCCTCTACTCCTGCACCTAATTTCTATGTTTCTATGTTTCTATCTGCAATTCCTTCCTACACAAGAATCTATCCAGGACCAGTTTCAGTTTAGTTTATTGTCAGGTGTACCGAGGTACAGTGAAAAGCTGTTGTTGCGTGCTAAACCAGTCAGCGGAAAGACAACACGTGATTACAATCGAGCCGTTTAGAATGCATGGATACGTGATATGGGAACAACGTTTAGTTCAAGGTGAAGCCAGTAAAGTCCGATCAAAGATGCTGCCTGTCCCGCTGAGTTACTCCAGCATTTTGTGTCTATCTTCATTTTAAACCAGCATCTGCAGTTCCCTCCTACACACAAAGTACGATCAAAGATAGTCTGAGGGTCACCAATGAGGTAGATAGTTGTTCAGAGCTGCTCTCTGGTTGTATAGGAAGGATGCTGGTTTAAACCAAAGATAGTTGAGGGTATTTAAGAAGGAACTGCAGATGCTGGAGAATCGAAGGTACACAAAAAAGCTGGAGAAACTCAGCGGGTGCAGCAGCATCTATGGAGCAAAGGAATAGGCAACGCTTCGGGTCGAAACCCTGAAGGAAATAGGCAACGTTTCGGGCCGAAACCCGGAAGGGTTTCGTCCCGAAACGTTGCCTATTTCCTTCGCTCCATAGATGCTGCTGCACCCGCTGAGTTTCTCCAGCACTTTCGTCCACCTTCGATTTTCCAGCATCTGCTGGGTGCAGCAGCATCTATGGAGACTCAGCGGGTGCAGCAGCATCTATGGAGCGAAGGAAATAGGCAACGTTTCGGGCCGAAACCCTTCTTCAGATAGTTGAGGGTAGTTGAGGCCAGTTCATTGGCTATATTTAAGAGGGAGTTAGATGTGGTCCTTGTGGCTAAAGGGATCAGGGGGTATGGAGAGAAGGCAGGTACAGGATACTGAGTTGGATGATCAGCCATGATCATATTGAATCGCGGTGCAGGCTCGAAGGGCTGAATGGCCTACTCCTGTACTTATCTTCTATGTTTCTATAGAAACAAAGAATGGAGTAACCCATCAGGACAGGCAGCATCTCTGGAGAGAAGGAATGGGTGACGATTCGGGTTGAGACCTTTTTGTGACCCTTGTCCATTCCTTCTCTACAGAGATGCTGCCTGCCCCACTGAGGTGCTCTCAAGTTGTGGTCTACCTCTGCCTTAAAAACATTTCCCTTTGAGAAAGATTCACAACCCTCATAGGAACCGTCTCGTCTCTCTTTAATGGGGAGTGATCGCCCCTTGTTCTGCACTCTCCCACAAGAGGGAGCATTCATTCCACCTCAAGAGTGTTTTACCGTCATATGTACCGAAACCGATCATTGCCTGCCTTGATCTGTCGTTTTCACACCTTACCCTTCCATATCTCGAGTTTCCCTCTCCCCCGGCTCTCAGTCTGAAGAAGGGTCTCGACCCGAAACGTCACCCACCCCTTCTCTCCAGATATGCTGCCTCAACTCTCTAGAATTTAGAAGATTGAGAGGGGATCTTATAGAAATTTACAAAATTCTTAAATGGTTGGACAGGCTAGATGCAGGAACCGATGTTCCCGATGTTGGGGAAGTCCAGGACAAGGGGTCACAGCTTAAGGATAAGGGGGAAATCCTTTAAAACCGAGATGAGAAGAACTTTTTTCACACAGAGAGTGGTGAATCTCTGGAACTCTCTGCCACAGAGGGTAGTTGAGGCCAGTTCATTGGCTATATTTAAGAGGGAGTTAGATGTGGCCCTTGTGGCTAAGGGGATCAGGGGGTATGGAGAGAAGGCAGGTACGGGATACTGAGTTGGATGATCAGCCATGATCATATTGAATGGCGGTGCAGGCTCGAAGGGCCGAATGGCCTACTCCTGCACCTAATTTCTATGTTTCTATGTTTCTAACCGCTGAGTTTCTCCAGCAATTTTTGTCCACCTTCGATTTTTCAAGCATCTGCAGTTCTTTCTTAAACAAGAGTGTTTTATGGTCATGTGTCACAGATAGAACAATGACGTTTGTTCGGAGTTTAGTTGGAGTTCTTAGTGTTCAAGAACCTGATGGTTGTGGGGAAGTGGCTGTTCCTGAACCTGGACGTTAGTTTTCAGGCTCCTGTACCTTCTTCCTGATGGCAGGGTGAAATGAGAGCGTGGCCAGGATGGTGTGGGTCTCTGATGATGCTGGCTGCTTATTTGAGGCAGTGACTCCTGTAGATCACTTCGATGGTGGGGAGGTCAGTCAGTACCCGTGACAGACCGGGCAGTGTCCACCACTCTCTGTCATTGCATATGCTGAGAGAATGGGGCAGCTGGGCTTGTACTCTCTGGAGTTTAGAAGGATGAGAGGGAATCTCATTGAAACATATAAGATTGTTAAGGGCTTGGACACTCTAGAGGCAGGAAACATGTTCCCGATGTTGGGGGGAGTCCAGAACCAGGGGCCACACAGTTTAAGAATAAGGGATAAGCCATTTAGAACAGAGACGAGGAAACACTTTTTCTCACAGAGAGTTGTGAGTCTGTGGAATTCTCTGCCTCAGAGGGCGGTGGAGGCTGGTTCTCTGGATGCTTTCAAGAGAGAGCTAGATAGGGCTCTTAAAGATAGCGGTGTCAGGGGATATGGGGAGAAGGCAGGAACGGGGTACTGATTGGGGATGATCAGCCATGATCGCATTGAATGGCGGTGCTGGCTCGAAGGGCCGAATGGTCTGCACCTATTGTCTATTGACCTTTGATGACGTTTTGGGTCGAGACCCTTCTTCAAAACTGACGTCAGGGGAGAGGGCGGGACAAAGATAGAATGTAGTCGGAGACAGTAAGACTGGTGGGGGAACTGGGAAGGGGGAGGGATGGAGTGAGAGGGAAGTGCAAGGGCTACCTGAAGTTAGAGAAGTCAATGTTCCTGGGAGCTCCAAACCGGCGCGGCCTTGTCGGCTTCGGAAGCTGCGGTCCCCAGTCAGGAAGCGGCCGTTCCAGGTGGCCCAGCCGCTGAGAGGGCTCTCCCGACGCCGGGGCAACAGCACCCGGGGAGAACGGCCATGAACATCGGGTCTCCGTAGAGGCAACTGCGGTGGCCTCGATACACCTGACTTTGGGTGAACTGGGGCTGGGGACTGGACATTGTGCCTTCCCCCACAGTGGTGACCATTGTGGGAGGATGATTTTTTTGTCTGTAAGTAAACATGTTAGCCTGTGTCCACGATGGCTGTCGGACGGGAGAGTGGACACTGGCGCGCTTTAGCTGCCGCTGCTCTCTCTTCACATTGTGTTTTTTATTTTATTTTTTGTCTTTGGACTGAATTCTGTTTTTAATTTGTGTTTTTGTGATGTCTTTATTATTTATTTTCAGATTCAGATTCAGATTCAATTTTAATTGTCATTGTCAGTGTACAGTACAGAGACAACGAAATGCATTTAGCATCTCCCTGGAAGAGCGACATAGCAAACGATTTGAATAAAAAAAATAATAAGGGTCCGGGGGGGGGGGGGTGATTGGCAGTCACCGAGGTACGTTGTTGAGTAGAGTGACAGCCGCCGGAAAGAAGCTGTTCCTCGACCTGCTGGTTCGGCAACGGAGAGACCTGTAGCGCCTCCCGGATGGTAGGAGGGTAAACAGTCCATGGTTGGGGTGAGAGCAGCCTTGGCGATGCTGAGCGCCCTCCGCAGACAGCGCTTGCTTTGGACAGACTCAATGGAGGGGAGCGTGGAACCGGTGATGCGTTGGGCAATTTTCACCATTCTCTGCAATGCCTTCAAGTCGGAGACAGAGCACTGTTGATGCAGTTGGTAAGGCAGTTGGTAATTTTATTCCGACTATATGTTTTATTATTCTTGTTAATCTCTGTAAGATGTCCAGAATTGAGATTTTTGAAAGGCCAAAAATAAAATGTGTTATTATTGTTATTATTAATGTTCATACCGCTGGGGTGTAAACTACCAAAGCTATTAAATTTAGATTTAATAGGAACCCGAGGGGTAATTCCTTCGCTCCAGAGATGCTGCCTCACCCGCTGAGTTTCTCCAGCACTTTTGTCTACCTGCGGTCTTGGATGGAGCTGTTCCCAAACCCCCTTTGTGTCCTCTAGTCCGAGACTTCCCCCTCTCCTGGAGACACCAGTTTCCGCTGGCAGCTACTGGAAATAGAGAGGTGACGAGGTGTAAAAGACGCTGATAATTTGCTATTGTTTAAGAAGGAACTGCAGATGCTGGAAAATCGAAGGTAGACAAAAGTGCTGGAGAAACTCAGCGGGTGCAGCAGCATCTTTGGAGCGAAGGAAATAGGCCGAAACCCTTCTTCAGACTGAAACTAGTTCACTGGAACGGGCCAAAACCAAGGGCGAAGGAAATAGGAAATAGGTAACGTTTCGGGACGAAACCCTTCCGGGTTTCGTCCCGAAACGTTGCCTATTTCCTTCGCTCCATAGATGCTGCTGCACCCGCTGAGTCTCTCCAGCACCTCCTGATAATTTGCTATCACTTGTCACAGTGTCAACGATACTCCCACTGAGTCTAGAGATTAATCTGACTCCAGGCTTCCTGGAAGTGTGTTCAGAGGGAAGGCTCTGCCTTTGATGGAATCTGAACAATCTGATTGCTCATATTTTTTCAAATGGTGAAAAATAAGTCAGCAGATACGGAAGGGGAGATCGGAGATGAACTGGGACTGTCCCTGGGTACCAGGGACTTTCTTGCCGTGACCCCGCCCCCCCCCCCCCCCGTCAGATAATATACAACAATATACGCGTGTGAACCTCTAGGTGGCAAAACACCCCTGTCAATGAGGGAGGTGCAACAGAAACAGACCTGATTTTCTCTTGTCCCTCACCCCAGTCTGAAGAAGGGTCTCGACCCGAAACGTCACCCATTCCTTCTCTCTAGAAATGCTGCCAGTCCCGCTGAGTTACTCTGGCTTTTTGTGTCTGCAGACCTGGATATCACAATGGACAATAGACAATAGATGCAGGAGTAGGCCATTCGGCCCTTCGAGCCAGCACCACCATTCAATATGATCATGGCTGATCATCCACGATCAGTACTCCGTTGGTAGACAAAAGTGCTGGAGAAACTCAGCGGGTGCAGCAGCATCTATGGAGCGAAGGAAATAGGCAACGTTTCGGGACGAAACGTTGCCTATTTCCTTCGCTCCATAGATGCTGCTGCACCCTCTGAGTTTCTCCAGCACTTTTGTCTACCTTCGATTTTCCAGCATCTGCAGTTCCTTCTGAAACATCAGTACTCCGTTCCTGCTTTCTCCCCACATCCCTTGATTCCGTTAGCCCTCAGAGCTAAATCTAACTCTCTTAGTTAATTCCTGGGATGGCGGGACTGTCATGAGGAACAATTGGAAAGACTAGGCTTATATTCACTGGAGTTTCGGATGAGAGGGCATCTTATTAAAACATATAAGATTGTTAAGGGTTTGGACATGCTCGAGGCAGGAAACATGTTCCCGATGTTGGGGGAGTCCAGAACCAGGGGCCACGCAGTTTAAGAATAAGGGGCAAGCCATTTAGAACGGAGACGAGGAAACATTTTTTCACACAGAGAGTGGTGAGTCTGTGGAATTCTCTGCCTCGGAGGGCGGTAGAGGCCAGTTCTCTGGATGCTTAAAGGGCTCTTAAAGATAGCGGAGTCAGGGGACATGGGGAGAAGGCAGGAACGGGGTACTGATTGGGGATGATCAGCCATGAGCATATTGAATGGTGGTGCTGGCTCGAAGGGCTGAATGGCCGACTCCTGCACCTGTTGTCTATTGTCTATTGTCCCTAGTAAATACAGTGAAAAGAGATATAGTTACATTTGTTTAAGAAGGAACTGCAGATGCAGGAAAAATCGAAGGTAGACAAAAATGCTGGAGAAACTCAGTGGGTGAGGCAGCGTCTATGGAGCGAAGGAATGGGTGACGTTTCGGGTCGAGACCCTTCTTCAGACATCTCCACTTTAACAAGGACCAATGTCTTGGCCTCGATGGTGAAGTTAGTAAAGGCACAAATTTGCAAGGAGGTGTTTCTTGATCAAAATGACAAATCCTGCTGAGTTGGTTCTCGTTAACTTAAAGCTGGCCAAGTGACTGAACGAGGCACCGCAACCAAATCGCTTCCATCTCGCCAAACCCGTTCTACAAGTTAAGCACAATCCTCCTTAACTTGGATTGTACCCAGATTTTTAATCTCCAGGAGGAGAATTCTATGTAAAAATGCACCCCTCCCCAGGGCGAATGGATCGGATCAACAAAGTGGTTCTTAGCCGGCTTCTTGGGGGCTGATCGGGATGGGGTATTAAATGTTAGCCCACATCCTGTGAATGAATGGGGAATAAAGGCGGATTCAATTATGTTGACTTCGCGGCACTTGACAATAACATTGGAAGCTGTCGGCAATTAATAGATTATCTTTGGTCGAGAGGAAAACCAACTATATTTCCATCTGTTCACTGAAAAATTACATTTGAACGAGCCATGGAAACTAACCAACATCCAATGAATAAGGAACTATAGGTGTGGCTTTAGACCAAAGATAGGCACAAAAGTGCTGGAGTAATTCAGAGGTAGACAAAAATGCTGGAGAAACTCAGCGGGTGAGGCAGCATCTATGGAGAGAAGGAATAGGTGACGTTTCGGGCCGAAACCCTTCTTCAGACACGTTGCCTGTTTCCTTCGCTCCATAGATGCTGCTGCACCCGCTGAGTTTCTCCAGCACTTTTGTCTACCAACGGAGTTCTGATCGTGGATGATCAGCCATGATCATATTGAATGGCGGTGCTGGCTCGAAGGGCCAAATGGCTTCCTGCACCTATTGTCTGTGTTTCTATCTTTTGTCAAAACCATGTCGACTAGATTTAATAGACAATAGACAATAGGTGCAGGAGTAGGCCATTCGGCCCTACGAGCCAGCACCGCCATTCGATGTGATCATGGCTGATCATCCCCAATCAGTACCCCGTTCCTGCCTTCCCCCCATATCCCCTGACTCCGCTATTGTTAAGAGCCCTTATCCAGCTCTCTCTTGAAAGCATCCAGAGAACCGGCCTCCACCGCCCTCTGAGGCAGAGATTCAGTATAATATTCAGAATAATATTCAGTATTTCCTTTATCTGTTGCAATGTTTATCTATTGCTTTACAATTGTTTACTTATGTTTGGTTACTTCATATATGAAGTTTGTATGTGTATAATAGTTGTATGTATATATAGAAACATAGAAATTAGGTGCAGGAGTAGGCCATTCGGCCCTTCGAGCCTGCACCGCCATTCAATATGATCATGGCTGATCATCCAACTCAGTATCCCGTACCTGCCTTCTCTCCATATATGTCTGTAGGTATTATGGGAAATTGCCTGGAGTAATATTATTAATTAATTGATTTTTAAATATGGTAGAAGTGTTGGGGGAAAGGGGTGAGATTTAATAAGTTATTCTTCTTCTCACGCCTTTTCGAGCTTGTACAGACACAGAGTTGGACATTGGAAATTTGCTTTTTGTTCTTTTCATTGCTTGTAAATATTGATTGTAATGTCCAACTGTTTGATAATTTCGATGTTGTTACTATTAATGTCTTTAATGTCTTTACTTGTTCGGAATAAATAAAATAAATAAATAAATAAATAACTAGTTTAGTTTAATTTGGAGATGCAGACCCTTCGGTCCATCGAGTCCACACTGACCAATGGCCACTATTCAGCAGGTGAAGGCTGGGAGCCGTGGGTGATGGGACTCTTGCTGTGGGTGGAGGGAGGGGGTGCATTGATCACCCTAAACAGTTGGTTTCTCCTTCTTCTGTGCCGTGGTGCAGTGAAAAGCGTTTTTGTTGCGTGCTAACCAGTCAGCGGAAAGACAATACATGATTACAATCGAGCCGTCCACAGTGTACAGATACAGGATAAGGGAATCACATTCAGTGCAAGGTAAAGCCAGCAAAATCCGATCAAGGATAGTCCGAGGGTCACCAATGAGGTAGATAGTAGTTCAGGACCGCTCTCTGGTTTGTGGTAGGATGGTTCAGTTGCCTGATAACAGCCGGGAAGAAACTGTCCCTGAATCTGGAGGTGTGCGTTTTCACACTTCTGTACCTCTTGCCCGATGGGGAGAAGAGGGAGTGGCCGGGGTGCGACTGGCCCATGATGATGCTGCTGGCCTTGCCGAGGCAGCGTGAGGTGTAGATGGAGTCAATGTTCCCAATGTTGGGCGAGTCCAGAACCAAGGGCCACACACAGTCTTAGAATAAAGGGGAGGTCATTTAAGACTGAGGTGAGTAAAAACTTTTTCGCCCCGAGAGTTGTGAATTTGTGGAATTCCCTGCCACAGTGGAGGCCAAGTCACTGGATGGATTTAAGAGAGAGTTAGATAGAGCTCTGGGGGCTAGTGGAGTCAAGGGATATGGGGAGAAGGCAGGCACGGGTTATTGATAGGGGACGATCAGCCATGATCATATTGAATGGCGGTGCTGGCTCGAAGGGCCGAATGGCCTCCTCCTGCACCTATTTTCTATGTTTCTATGTTTCTGAGGACACATTTCTCAAATTCAGACCCTTTGATCTGTTGTACTGTTTTCAACCTCGGTTGCCTCCCGCACTATAGGCTTTGGCATCTTGCCTGGTCTCCCAACACAAAAAAATAAATCTAACCCTTTTCATTCAAAGATAATATTTCCTCCTGAACCCTGTAGCTACAAGACAAACAATGGAATCCAATAATCCTCCTATAATAGCCGGAACCCTCGCTAGAAAAGAATATCCAATCTCAAACTGTGTGAACTGCATGCAAAGTTAATTTATAATATATGATAGGCATAAGCATTTTGCATTAGAAACATAGAAAATAGGAAGAGGCCATTCAGCCCTTCGAGCCAGCACCGCCTTTCATTGTGATCATGGCTGATCGTCCCCTATCAATAACCCTTCTTCCCATAACCCCTGATGCATAGATGTCCAGCACCATCATAGTGCTGAGTGATGCTCTACCTGGAGCTGTTGCATCCAGATCCAGATACATAGAAATGTAGACAATAGGTGCAGGAGTAGGCCCTGTACCTTGTATCTTCCGAAGAGTCATAGACATAGATATAGAAAATAGGTGCAGGAGGCGGCCATTCGGCCCTTTGAGCCAGCACCGCCATTCATTGCGATCGTCCCCAATCAATAAGCCATGCCTGCCTTCTCCCCATATCCCTTGATTCCACTAGCCTCTATCTAACTCTCTCTTAAATCCATCGAGTGATTTGGCCTCCACTGCCCTCTGTGGCAGGGAATTCCACAAATTCACACAACTCTCTGGGTGAAAACGTTTTTTTTCTCACCTCAGTCTTAAATGGCCTCCCCTTTATTCTAAGACTGTGTGTGGCCCCTGGTTCTGGACTCGCCCAACATTGGGAACATTTTTCCTGCATCTAGCTTGTCCAGTCCTTTTATAATTTTATATGTTTCTATAAGATGCCCCCCCTCATCCTTCTAAACTCCAGTGAATACAAGCCTAGCCTTTTCAATCTTTCCTCATATGACAGTCCCGCCATCCCAGCGATCAATCTCGTGAACCTACGCTGCACTGTCTCAATCACAAGGATGTCCTTCCTCAAATTAAGAGACCAAAACTGTACACAATACTCCAGATGTGGCCTCACCAGAGCCCTATACAACTGCAGTAGAATATACAACTGCAGAAGGACTGCATTGAAAGTGAAATCTGTATATAATGTTTAGGGTGAATATTATATGTCTAGTTACTCATTATTAGCCAATAATGGAATACAAAGCATCATGTTCATTTCGAGAAAAGCACAAAAAGTGCTGGAGGAACTCAGCAGAACAGGCAGCATCTGTGGAGGAAATGGCCAGTTGACGTTTCTGGTCAGGGTCCTTCTTCAATCTGAAGAAGTGTTCCAACCCAGAACATCACCTAACCATTCCTTCCACAGATGCTGCCTGACCCACTGAGTTACTTACTGCAGTACGTTTGTGGACAGGCAGCATGTGTGGAGGGAATGGACAGGCAAAGTTTCGCATTGGGACGTCTCAGGAACGATCTGAAGAAGGGTCCCAACCCGGAACGTTGCCTGTCCCTTCCCTCCACAAATGCATCCCTGACACGCCGAGTTCCTCCTGCACACGATGAACCTACAAACCTGCACGTCTTTGGAGTGTGGGAGGAAACCGGAGATCCCGGAGAAAAACCCACGCGGGTCACGGGGAGAACGTGCAAACTCCGTACAGACAGCACCCGTAGTCGGGACCGAACCCGGGTCTCCGCCGCTGCATTCGCTGTGAGGCAGCGACTCTACCGCTGCGCCACCGTGACCGCCCATGGAGGTGTGGGGGGTTTTTTGAAGAATGAAAGAAATCACCTGCCCTTTTAAGGAATCAAATATCGTGATGCTTTCGTTTCTACAGAATTAAAGAGAGGGACGATTTGAGAAGGAAATAAGAGAGAGGGACCTTGAAGATTTGCACCTGATGCAAATTGAGTGGAACATCCTCTGTGTGGGCTGCGTACCTTTAAATAGAATATGAATAATATGAGGGGGTTGAAAACAAATTTCATTCATGGGATGTGGGTGTTAGTGGCAAAGCCAGTATCTCTTGCCTGCCCCACAAATCCCCAGCAGTAGGTGGTGTCAAACAGTCATGGTGGAACCTTGTGCAAGCGCAAGAGGCTGAATGAGCCTCCGTGGTCTTGTTGGATGGACTTCCAGGATTCAAGTAACAATGCAGGACCAACTGTATTTACATTTATTCTGTGGAATTCTCTGCCTCAGTGGAGGCCGGTTCTCTGGGCACTTTCAAGAGAGAGCTAGATAGGGCTCTTAAAGATAGCGGAGTCAGGGGATATGGGGAGAAGGCAGGAACGGGGTACTGATTGGGGATGATCAGCCATGATCACATTGAATGGCGGTGCTGGCTCGAAGGGCCGAATGGCCTACTCCTGTACCTAATGTTTATTGTCTATTGTCTACTGTGTTGTCAGGATGGTGCATTGTCAGGATTGTCAAGTGGAAGCAACATAAATGGTGCTTCCTGTCTGTTCGTTTAGTTTAGAACTACAGCGCAGAAGCAGGCCCTTCAGCCCACCGCGTCCGCTCTGACCAGCGACCCTCCCACAATTAAAAAAACACATTTATACCAAGCCAATTAACCTACAAACCTGTACGTCTTTGGTGTGTGGGAGGAAACCGGAGATCTCGGGGGAAAAACCCACGCTGGTCACGGGGAAAAGGTACTAACTCCATAGAGACAATAGACAATAGGTGCAGGAGTAGGCCATTTGGCCCTTCTTGCCAGCACCACCATTCAATGTGTTCATGGCTGATCATCCCCAATCAGTACCCCGTTCCTGCCTTCTCCCCATATCCCCTGACTCCGCAATCTTTAAGAGCCCTATCTAGCTCTCTCTTGAAAGCATCCAGAGAACCGGCCTCCACCGCCCTCTGAGGCAGAGAATTCCACAGACTCACAACTCTCTGTTAATGCATTTCGTTGTCTCTGTACTGTACACTGACAATGACAATTAAAATTGAATCTGAATCTGAATCTGAATCTGAATCTGAAAAACTGTTTCCTCATCTTCGTTCTAAATGGCTTACCCATTATTCTAAGTTTGTAAGTTTCCTGAGGTTATCCACTTTGGTGGCAAAAACGGGAAAGCAGACTATTATCTAAATGGTGGCCGATTAGGAAAGGGGGAGATGCAGCGAGACCTGGGTGTCATGGTACACCAGTCATTGAAAGTAGGCATGCAGGTGCAGCAGGCAGTGAAGAGAGTGAATGGTATGTTAGCATTCATAGTAAAAGGATTTGAGTATAGGAGCAGGGAGGTCCTACTGCAGTTGTACAGGGTCTTGGTGAGACCACACCTGGAGTGTTGCGTACAGTTTTGGTCTCCAAATCTGAGGAAGGACATTCTTGCCATAGAGGGAGTACAGAGAAGGTTCACCAGACTGATTCCTGGGATGTCAGGACTGTCTTATGAAGAAAGACTGGATAGACTCAGCTTGTACTCGCTAGAATTTAGGAGATTGAGGGGGGATCGTATAGAAACTTACAAAATTCTTAAGGGGTTGGACAGGCTAGATGCAGGAAGATTGTTCCCGATGTTGGGGAAGTCCAGAACAAGGGGTCACAGCTTAAGGATAAGGGGGAAATCCTTTAAAACCGAGATGAGAAAAACATCTGAGAGATCTCTGGATGCTGCCTGAATCTATGGAACTCTCTGCCACAGAGGGTAGTTGAGGCCACAGTTCATTGGCTATATTTAAGAGGGAGTTAGATGTGGCCCTTGTGGCGAAAGGGATCAGGGGGTATGGAGAGTAGGCAGGTACGGGATACTGAGTTGGATGATCAGCCATGATCATATTGAATGGCGGTGCAGACTTGAAGGGCCGAATCCTGCACCTAATTTCTATGTATCTATGTATCTAAGACTGTGGCCCCTGGTTCTGGACTCCCCCAACAACGGGAACATGTTTCTTGCCTCTAGCGTGTCCAAACCCTTAAAAATCTTATATGTTTCACAAGCACCCGTGGTCAGGATAGAACCCAGATCTCTGGCGCTGTGAGGCAGTAGCTCTATCGCTGGGCCAGCATGCCATTGCGCTGTCTATCTGGTGGTCTAGCCCAACCAGATGAGAGAGGTTGCATGTCTGAGAATTTGGAGTTAGTTATGGTTTAGAGATAAGTTTTTTGAGAAAATATGCCAAGTGTGAACTTTTGTTAGTAGAAATAAGGAACTGCAGATGCTGGTTTACAAAAGAAGACTCAGAGTGCTGGAGTAACTCAGCGGGTCAGGCAGCATCTGTGGAGAACGTGGGTAGGTGACGTTTCACAGAGTGCTGGAGTAACTCAGCGGGTCAGGCAGCATCTGTGGAGAACATGGATAGGTGACGTTTCACAGAGTGCTGGAGTAACTCAGCGGGTACAGCAGCATCTATGGAGCTAAGGAAATAGGCAACGTTTCGGGCCGAAACCCTTCTGGGTTTCGGCCCGAAACGTTGCCTATTTCCAGAAGGGTTTCGGCCCAAAACGTTGCCTATTTCCTTAGCTCCATAGATGCTGCTGCACCATAACTCAGCGGGTCAGGCAGCATCTGTGGAGAACATGAATAGGTGACGTTTCACAGAGTGCTGGAGTAACTCAGCGGGTCAGGCAGCATCTGTGGAGAACATGGATAGGTGACGTTTCACAGAGTGCTGGAGTAACTCAGCGGGTCAGGCAGCATCTGTGGAGAACATGGATAGGTGACGTTTCACAGAGTGCTGGAGTAACTCAGCGGGTCAGGCAGCATTTGTGGAGAACATGGATAGGTGACGTTTCACAGAGTGCTGGAGTAACTCAGCGGGTCAGGCAGCATCTGTGGAGAACATGGATAGGTAACGTTTCACAGAGTGCTGGAGTAACTCAGCGGGTCAGGCAGCATCTGTGGAGAATGTGGATAGGTGACGTTTTGGATCATAAGGTCATAAAAGGAATTCAAATTTCACTCCACCTTAATTGGCACACGTGACAATAAACTGACCTTGAAACCTTGAATAGGAGTAGAATGAGGCCATTCGTCCCATCAAGTCTACTCCGCCATTCAATCACAGCTGATCTCTCTCTCCTTCCTAACCCCATTCTCCTGCCTTCTCCCCATAACCCCTGACACCCGCACCAATCAAGAACCTATCTATCGCTGCTTTAAATAAATCCACTGACTTGGCCTCCACAGCCTTCAGTGGCGAAGAATTCCGCAGATTGGTTGTTATGGATACCCTTTGCCAGAGCTACTTTGCTCCAGTGAGACAAAGAGGAAGATACATCGATCGATGGGAAATAGAGGAGCAGTCGTTGACGGAGGTCGGCAGCAGGAAGCCAGCACCTTCAAACAGAGTCGAAGGATCAAGTGCCTCGACTTTGTCTGACTGAAGGTGATTGGAGATTGCAGAAGCCTTCTTGGCTCATGCCCCGACCCACAGCTGGTACAGTGTGGGGGTGTGCTGCCTAGCCTCTGTGTTGTTGAAATGCAAGCATGCACCCATAGACAGATAGGCATTAAGCAAACACATACTGCGCTGATAATACATTCCAAACCACACAATTCTGCAGAAAGACTAATAGCCCTGCTGTTATGATCGGGCTTCCTGTTCCTTGTAATGTATGAGCCGATTCTATGAAAGCAAAAAGATATGAATCTTAAGCTTTCCCCATTTGTGCCAAATATGTACCATTCTAGGCCAGCTTTAGGCCCAAGTGGTCATTTCGGGAAATAAATATATCATTTCTTCACGCCTGGGTCTAATTTAACATCAAATGCGTGAACCAAGGTGGAGCTTAAACAATAGAGGCAAGTGTCAAGTGTGCGTTTGTCATACGTCCCGACAACGGGATTACGAGATTCATACTTGCCGCGGGTTAACAGGCCCATAAACAAAATACAAAATAATCAATAAATACAATAAATTGATAGCTGTGTAAGGAGGAAGTGCAGATGCTGGTTTACACCGAAGATGGACTCAGAATTCTGGAGTAACTCGTCAGGTTTATTCGTCACATACACATACGAGATGTGCAGTGAAATGAAAAGTGGCAATGCTCGCGTGTTGTGCAAAAATAATCCTACAAAACAGAATGGAACAGAATCACATATTACATATTTGTGGGAGGGGAAAAAAGAAAAAACAGCAATTTTATAAAGACACCACACAACAGTAAAATGGTTCAGTAGAGTTAGTCCCTGGTGAGATGGGAGTTTACAAACCTAATGGCCTTTGGGAAGAAACTCCTTCTCGTCCTCTCCGTTCTCACAGCATGGCAACGGAGGCGTTTGCCTGACCGTAGCAGCTGGAGCAGTCCTTTCCTGGGGTGGAAGGGGTCTCCCATGATCTTGTTGGCTCTGGAGTTGCACTTTCTGATGTATAGTTCCTGCAGGGGGGCGAGTGAAGTTCCCTTAGTGCGTTCGGCCAAGCCTTCTTGTCCTGGGCAGAACAGCCTTCTTGTCCTGGACAAGATGCCTCCCACAGCCGCTGAGTAGAAGCACTGGAGGATCCTCAGAGACACTCTGAATTTCCTCAATTGCCTGAGGTGGTCTCAGCGGGTCAGGCAGCATCTCTGGAGAGAAGGAAAGGAGATGAGAGCAGCTTCTCCAGAGAGGAGATACAAGTCTCCTTGATCTTCTCCAGAGTTGCTGTTTGACCCACTGAGTTACTCCAGCTTTTTGTTTCAATCTCCAGAGATGCTGCCTGACCCACTGAGATACTTCAGCATTTTGCGTCTAAAGTCTTATCCGTAAAGGTTTAATGGTTCAACGGTAATTTATTGTGACATGCGCCGAGGTACAGTGACATTCCTTTATTGTAAACAGTTTAGTGACAGTAAAAGTGTCGTCATCATCGGCAGTCACTCGGAGCGTGTATGACTGTCCCATCATGGAGGACGCCTGTGCGTGACTTTGTTTAACGTGGGGAGACTGGTGCACAGACAGATCTGGATCAGAATCCAGTGGCATGGAATCCAAGATGACAATAGACAATAGACAATAGATGCAGTAGGCCATTCGGCCCTTCGGAGTACTACCAACGGAGTACTGATCGTGGATGATCAGCCATGATCATATTGAATGGCGGTGCTGGCTCGAAGGGCCAAATGGCATCCTGCACCTATTGTCTATGTTTCTATCTTTCGTCAAAACCATGTCGACTAGATTTAATAGACAATAGACAATAGGTGCAGGAGTAGGCCATTCGGCCCTTCGAGCCAGCCATTCAATGTGATCATGGCTGATCATCCCCAATCAGTACCCCGTTCCTGCCTTCTCCCCACATCCCCTAACTCTGCTATTTTTAAGAGCCCTATCTAGCTCTCTCTTGAAAGCATCCAGAGAACCAGCCTCCACCGGAAACCCTTTTCTGCTGCAGTTTCACCCCACACTCCAAAGACGTACAGGTATGTAGGTTAATCGGCTTGGTATAAATGTTTCAATGTAACATTGTCCCTAGTGTGTGTAGGATAGTGTAAGGTGTGCGGGGATCGCTGGTCCGCGAGGACTCGGTGTGCCGAAGGGCCTGTTTCCGCGCTGTAACTCTAAACTAACTAAACTAAAGTACAGCACAGGAACAGGCCCTTCGACCCACAATGTCAGTGCTGAACATGATGCCAAGACCAACTCTCATCTGCCTGTACACAACCCATATCCCTCCATTCCCTGCATATCTATATACGTATCCAATAGTCTCTTTGATGCCACTATCATATCTGCCTTGTTACCTAAAATTGGAGAATTCAGTGTTTCCCGAAGATAGACAAGAAGTGCTGGAGTAACTCAGCGGGACAGGCGGAATCTCTGGAGAGAAGGAATGGGTGATGTTTCGGGTCAATAGACAATAGGTGCAGGAGTAGGCCATTCAGCCCTTCGAGACTCTTCTTCGTACCATTGGGTTGTGAGCTACCCATGCAGAACATGAGGCATATCATTGGGTTTAGGTTAATTTTAGTTTAGAGATACAGCGCGGAAACAGGCTCTTCCTTCGGCCCACCGAGTCTGCACCGACCAGCGATCCCCGCACACTAACACTATCCTACACACACTGGGGACAATTCACATTTACACCAAGCCAATAAACCTACAAACCCGCACGTCTTTGGAGTGTGGGATGAAACTGAAGATCTCGGAGAAAACCCACGCAGGTCACGGGGAGAACGTACAAACTCCGTACAGACAGCGCCCGTAGTCAGGATCGAACCAGGATCTCCGGCGCTGCGAGGCAGCAACTCTACCGCTGCGCCACCGTGCCGCCAATGTCTTTTCTCTGACTGGGTGGCACGCAAACAAATGCTTTTGCCACCATGCCAACGTGACAAAAAATGCCACATGAGCAGTGTGCAAGCTGGCAAGTTAAAATTAGCAAGAATAGGGAAGGATATCAGGACAGGAGATATGATCCGTACTCAGTGCTAAACTGTCTATTTGTTTATCAGATGTTCGCTGATTTTATTTCCTTTGCGGCAATGTAATCATTCCGTCAAAAGTTGCAATATGAATGGTATGTTAGCATTCATAGCGAAAGGATTTGAGTATAGGAGCAGGGAGGTTCTACTGCAGTTGTACAGGGTCTTGGTGAGACCACACCTGGAGTTTTGGTCTCCTAATCTGAGGAAAGACATTCTTGCCATAGAGGGAGTACAGAGAAGGTTCACCAGACTGATTCCTGGGATGGCAGGACTTTCATATGAAGAAAGATTGGATAGGCTTGGTTTGTACTCGCAGAATTTAGAAGATTGAGGGGGGATCTTACAGAAACTTATAAAATTCTTAAGGGGTTGGACAGGCTAGATGCAGGAAGATTGTTCCCGATGTTGGGGAAGTCCAGAACACGGAGTCATAGTTTAAGGATAAAGGGGAAATCTTTTAGGACCGAGATGAGAAAAATATTTTGGTGAATCTGTGGAATTCTCTGCCACAGAAGGTAGTTGAGGCCAGTTCATTGGCTATATTTAAGAGGGAGTTAGTTAGATGTGGCCCTTGTGGCTAAGGGGATCAGGGGGTATGGAGAGAAGGCAGGTACAGGATACTGAGTTGGATGATCAGCCATGCTCATATTGCATGGCGGTGCAGGCTCGAAGAGTCTCCCCATATCCCCTGACTCCACTATCTTTAAGAGCCCTATCTAGCTCTCTCTTGCAAGCATCCAGGGAACCGGCCTCCACCGCCCTCTGAGAAATGGCAGAGAATTCCACAGACTCTCTGCGTGAAAAAGTGTTTCCTCGTCTCCGTTCTAAATGGCCTACTCCTTATTCTCCAACTGTGGCCCCTGGTTCTGGACTCCCCCAGCATCGGGAACATGTTTCTTGCCTCTTTAGCGTGTCCAAACCCTTAACAATAACCATATAACCATATAACAATTACAGCACGGAAACAGGCCATCTCGACCCTTCTAGTCCGTGCCGAACACATAATCTCCCCTAGTCCCATATACCTGCGCTCAGACCATAACCCTCCATTCCCTTCCCGTCCATATAACTATCCAATTTATTTTTAAATGATAAAAACGAACCTGCCTCCACCACCTTCACTGTAAGCTCATTCCACACAGCTACCACTCTCTGAGTAAAGAAGTTCCCCCTCATGTTACCCCTAAACTTCAGTCCCTTAATTCTCATGTCATGTTCCCTTGTTTGAATCTTCCCTACTCTCAGTGGGAAAAACTTTTCCACGTCAACTCTGTCTATCCCTCTCATCATTTTAAAAACCTCTATCAAGTCCCCCCTTAACCTTCTGCGCTCCAAAGAATAAAGCCCTAAATTGTTCAACCTTTCTCTGTAACTTAGTTGCTGAAACCCAGGCAACATTCTAGTAAATCTCCTTTGCACTCTCTCTATTTTGTTGACATCCTTCCTATAATTAGGCGACCAAAATTGTACACCATACTCCAGAATTGGCCTCACCAATGCCTTGAACAATTTTAACATTACATCCCAACTTCTATACTCAATGCTCTTAACAATCTTAAATGTTTCAATGAGGTCCTATCAAGAATAGTCCGAGGGTCACCAACGCTGTAGATAATAGCTCAGGACTGCTTCTTACATGTGGGAGGCTGGGTCAGTTGCCTGATAGTCAACTAATAGGCAAAAAATTGCAATTAATAGGCAATTAACAGCGGTCCCAGGAAAATGCGTTGACACGAGTGAGATCCACTGACTGATATTATCATTGGAAAGTCACGAGCCTGTGTATAGGGGCCAATGATGTTAGATGTGGCTCCTGGCGGCTGAGATGCAGTCTGATGTCAACTCCAGATTCAGGGAAAGTTTCTTTCCAGCTGTTATCAGGTGACCGAACCATCCTACCACAACCAGAGAGCGGTCCCTGACCTCCCATCCTTCAGCAGTTTGGAAGGACGAGGGGTCCCCTCATTGAAAGTCACCGAATGGTGAAAGGCCTGGATAGAGTGGATGTGGAGAGGATGTTTCCACTAGTGGGAGAGTCCAGGACGGGAGGGCACAGCCTCAGAATATAAGGACGCACCTTTAGAAAGGAGGAATTTCTTTAGTCAGAGGGTGATGAATCTGTGGAATTCATTGCCACAGCCAGCTGTTGAGGCCAACAATTGATATTTTTCAGGCGGTGATTGATAGATTATTGATTATTACGAGTGTTAGGAGTTACGGGGAGAAGGCGGGTTGAGAGGGAAAGATAGATCAGGCTTGATTGAATGGTGGAGTAGACTTGATAGAAACATAGAAATTAGGTGCAGGAGTAGAGGCCATTCGGCCCTTCGAGCCTGCACCGCCATTCAATATGATCATGGCTGATCATCCAACTCAGTATCCCGTACCTGCCTTCTCTCCATACCCTCTGATCCCCTTGGCCACAAGGGCCACATCTAACTCCCTCTTAAATATAGCCAGTGAAGTGGCCTCAACTACCCTCTGTGGCAGAGAGTTCCAGAGATTCACCACTCTCTGTGTGAAAAAAGTTCTTCTCATCTCGGTTTTAAAGGATTTCCCCCTTATCCTTAAGCTGTGACCCCTTGTCCTGGACTTCCCTAACATCGGGAACAATCTTCCTGCGTCTAGCCTGTCCAACCCCTTAAGAATTTTGTAAGTTTCTATAAGATCCCCCTCTCAATCTCCTAAATTCTAGAGAGTATAAACCAAATCTATCCAGTCTTTCTTCATAAGACAGTCCTGACATCCCAGGAATCGGTCTGGTGAACCGTCTCTGCACTCCCTTTATGGCAATAATGTCCTTCCTCAGATTTGGAAACCAAACTGTACGCAATACTCCAGGTGTGGTCTCACCAAGACCCTGTACAACTGCAGTAGAACCTCCCTGCTCCTATACTCAATTCCTTTTGCAATGAAAGCTAACATACCATTCGCTTTCTTTACTGCCTGCTGCACCTGCATGCCTACCTTCAATGACTGGTGTACCATGACACTCAGGTCTCGCTGCATCTCCCCCTTTCCCCCTTTGATGGGCTGAATGGCCTAAAGCTGCCGTGATCACTTATGAACTTATGAACTCCCACCTACCTCATTGGTGACCTTCAAACTATCTTTAATCGGACTTTACTGGACTTTACCTTGCGCTAAACGTTATTCCCTTTATCTTGTATCTGTACACTGTGGACAGCTCGATTGTAATCATTCATGACATCGCTCCACTCTATTAAATCTTTATTTCAACAGCATAATTTCTGACTGTAAATCTGCTCTTCTTCTGACGAAGGGTTCTGGCCCGAGAGTTCGCCCATCCTTTTTCCCCAGAGATGCTGCCTGACCCGCGGAGTTACTCCAGCACTCTGTGTCCAGCACTTTGGAGTATAAGAGCAGGGAGGTTCTACTGCAGTTGTACAGGGTCTTGGTGAGACCACACCTGGAGTATTGCGTACAGTTTTGGTCTCCAAATCTGAGGAAGGACATTCTTGCCATAGAGGGAGTGCAGAGACGGTTCACCAGACTGATTCCTGGGATGTCAGGACTGTCTTATGAAGAAAGACTGGATAGACTTGGTTTATACTCTCTATAATTTAGAAGATTGAGAGGGGATCTTATAGAAACTTACAAAATTCTTAAGGGGTTGGACAGGCTAGATGCAGGAAGATTGTTCCCGATGTTAGGGAAGTCCAGGACAAGGGGTCACAGCTTAAGGATAAGGGGGAAATCCTTTAAAACCGAGATGAGAAGAACTTTTTTTTCACGCAGAGAGTGGTGAATCTCTGGAACTCTCTGCCACAGAGGGTAGTTGAGGCCAGTTCATTGGCTATATTTAAGAGGGAGTTAGATGTGGCCCTTGTGGCCAAGGGGATCAGAGGGTATGGAGAGAAGGCAGGTACGGGATACTGAGTTGGATGATCAGCCATGATCATATTGAATGGTGGTGCAGGCTCGAAGGGCCGAATGGCCTACTCCTGCACCTAATTTCTATGCTTCTATGTTCTATGTTTCTATGTGTCCATGCTGTGTCTAATCTCGTCTCAGATCTGTCAGACTACTATCTACCTCATTGAAGACATTCGGACCCTCTTTAATCATTCATTACGGGACTTTATAAGGTCATAAGGTCAAAAGTGACAGGAGTAGAAGTAGGCCATTCGGCCCATCAAGTCTACTCCGCCATTCAATCGTGGCTGATCTATCTCCCCCTCCTAACCCCATTCTCCTGCCTTCTCCCCATAACCCCTGACACCCGCACTAATCAAGAATCTATCAATCTCTGCCTTAAATATATCCGCTGATTCGGACTTGGCCTGCTCTGTGGCAAAGTATTCCGCAGATTCGCCACCATCTGACTGAAGAAATCTCTCCTCATCTCCTTGCTGAAAGGACGTCTTGCTTTTAAGTTTAAGAAGGAAGTTTAAGGAGATGCTGGACAATCGAAGGTAGACAAAAATGCCGGTGAAACCCAGCGGGTGCAGCAGCATCTATGGAGCGAAGGAAATAGGCAACGTTTCGGGACGAAACCCGGAAGGGTTTCGTCCCGAAACGTTACCTATTTCCTATTTCCTTCGCCCTTGGTTTCGGCCAGTTCCAGTGAACTAGTTTCAGTCTGAAGAAGGGTTTCGGCCCGAAACGGCCTATTTCCTTCGCTCCATAGATGCTGCTGCACCCGCTGAGTTCCTCCAGCACTTTTGTCTACCTTCGATTTTCCAGCATCTGCAGTTCCTTCTTAAACAATAGCAAATTGTCAGCGTCTTTTACACCTCGTCTCCTCTCTATTTCCAGTAGCTGCCAGCGGAAACTGGTGTCTCCAGGAGAGGGGGAAGTCTCGGACTAGAGGACACAAAGGGGGTTTGGGAACAGCTCCATCCAAGATTGTCTATTTCCAGAAGGGATTCGGGCCGAAACGTCGCCTATTTCCTTCGCTCCGTAGATGCTGCTGCACCCGCTGAGTTTCTCCAGCATTTTTGTCGTGCACCTTCCATTACTGATTATTAATTCATTGCATTGATTATTTTCGCTGAGTTTATAGATATTTCATGGATTCTGGCCCTTTGGCCCATCGAGTCCACTCCGACCATCGATCACCCCGCTCACACTAATTGAATGGGTTTGCCCACTCTCACACCCACTCCCCTGTACACTGGGGGAAATTTACAGTGGGGCAATTCTCCGTGGATTGTCACCTTTCCCGGATACGCGCCCGGGGCTTCAGCGGCGGGCGCAGCGTGGACTCTCGGCCCGGAGCGGGCGAGCCCTCGCTGGGGCTCGCCGGAGTGGAGCGCTCCGTTTCGCTGGCCCGGGGCAGCCGGCAGCCTGAAGCAGCGGTCTGCAGAGCTCCAGCTGGTGCGGCGTCTACAGCTCGGGATCCATATAACCATATAACAATTACAGCACGGAAAACAGGCCATCTCGGCCCTACAAGTCCATGCCGAACAAATTTTTTTTTTTCCCCTTAGTCCCACCTGCCTGCACTCATACCATAACCCTCCATTCCCTTCTCATCCATATGCCTATCCAATTTATTTTTAAATGATACCAATGAACCTGCCTCCACCACTTCCACTGGGAGCTCATTCCACACCGCTACCACTCTCTGCGTAAAGAAGTTCCCCCTCATATTACCCCTAAACTTCTGTCCCTTAATTATGAAGTCATGTCCTCTTGTTTGAATCTTCCCTATTCTCAAAGGGAAAAGCTTGTCCACATCAACTCTGTCTAACCCTCTCATCATTTTAAAGACCTCTATCAGGTCCCCCCTTAACCTTCTGCGCTCCAGAGAATAAAGACCTAACTTATTCAACCTATCTCTGTAACTTAGTTGTTGAAACCCAGGCAACATTCTAGTAAATCTCCTCTGTACTCTCTCTATTTTGTTGACATCCTTCCTATAATTGGGCGACCAAAATTGTACACCATACTCCAGATTTGGTCTCACCAATGCCTTGTACAATTTTAACATTACATCCCAGCTTCTATACTCCACGATCCCTCGTGGAGGACCCGGGGGGAAGAAGAGGCTTCCACCGCCGGCCCGCGGGCGCGGCATGGACTTACCATCTCCCGTGGAGGGGAGCTTCGACCGCCGGCCCTGCCGACTGCGGTGCTTCCGGCAGCGGCACGGCAGGTACTTTAAATCTTCGACCGCCGGCCTGCGGCCTACACCAGCCTGAAGCCGCGGTCTCTGGTTGGGAAGAGCCGATCCTGGACTCACCTTGACTTTGACTTTGTCCCTTACCATCTGGACGCCCGCAGCAATGTCTGCGGAGGGTGGTGGTCCCGACCACGGGGGAAAATGGAGGAGGACTGGCCACGTTCTGTGCCTTCCACCATAGTGATGAATGCTGTGGTGGATGTTTGTGTACATTTTGTATTGTGGTTGTGTGTTCTTTATTACTGTACCGCTGCTGGCAACCCAAATTCCACCGACCCTGCAATTTAATTATATCAATTATATCAATTATACCTTGTCGTGGTGGAGAACCTTGTGTGGACCTGAGATCCTGAGAGCGATGCCGCCTGGAGCTATGCTCCTGGTAGGGCCACCCATGGCGTTAAGGTCAAGGGGGAGGTCCCTGACAAAGAGCGATCCAACCAAGACCTCAACGGTGGAACAGGCAGAGGACGATGGCTGACCTTAATGGAGCGTCACGACGGGCTGGGAAGGCGGATGAAGGCCGCGGCAGAAAAGGGTCTCCGGTCGTCTTGGACTCCACGCCACTGGATCCTGACCCAGGACCATGTGCTGGCTGGCTGTGCACCAGTCACTAGCCAAGGACAATAGGTGCAGGAGCAGGCCATTCGGCCCTTCGAGCCAGCACCGCCATTCAATGTGATCACGGCTGATCATCCCCAATCAGTACCCCGTTCCTGCCTTCTCCCCATATCCCCTGACTCCGCTATCTTTAAGAGCCCTATCTAGCTCCCTCTCTTGAAAGCATCCAGAGAACCAGCCTCCACCGCCCTCTGAGGCAGAGAATTCCACAGACTGACAGTGTTTAAGAAGGAACTGCAGATGCTGGAAAATCGAAGGTAGACAAAAATCTGGAGAAACTCAGCGGGTGCAGCAGCATCTATGGAGCGAAGGAAATAGGCAACGTTTCGGGCCGAAACCCATAAGGGTTTCGGCCCGAAACGTTGCCTATTTCCAGAAGGGTTTTGGGCCAAATCGTTGCCTATTTCCTTCGCTCCATAGATGCTGCTGCACCCGCTGTGTTTCTCCGGCATTTTTGTCTACCTTCGATTTTCCAGCATCTGCAGTTCCTTCTTAAACACTCCTATAACTTTCCTTGTTTATCTCTCCCCCCCAAACATTAATCTCCCAAGCCCTGTAATGCTGTTTGCCCATTGCTTTATCGATCGTAGTTATAGACAATAGGTGCAGGAGTAGAGGCCATTCGGCCCTTCGAGCCAGCACCGCCATTCAATGTGATCATAGCTGATCATCCCCAATCAGTACCCCGTTCCTGCCTTCTCCCCATATCCGCTATCTTTAAGAGCCCTAGCTAGCTCTTTCTTGAAAGCATCCAGGGAACCGGCCTCCACCACCCTCGATAAACAACACTCTCCCCAAGTCACGCACAGGCAAGCGTCCTGCATGACGGGACAGTCATACTCGTTTCGAGTGACCGCCGATGAATTAACCTACAAAGACGTGCGGGTTTGCAAGTTAATCGGCCCCTCTGTAAATTGCCCCTAATGTGTAGGGAGTGGATGAGAAAGTGGGATAACACAGAACTTTGGGACATGGGAGGAAACTGGAGTACCCTGAGGAAACCCACAACATATTACTGTATGTTTATTTGTGGGCTATTGTTTCGACGGGCCTGTTAATAGACAATAGGTGCAGGAGTAGAGGTCATTCGGCCCTTCGAGCCAGCACCGCCATTCAATGTGATCACGGCTGATCATCCCCAATCAGTACCCCGTTCCTACCTTCTCCCCATATCCCCTGACTCCGCTATTTTTAAGAGCCCTGTCTAGCTCCCTCTCTTGAAAGCTGCCACAAGTGGCAGTGCCATTGTTCCGTTGCCAGTAATCGAACATTCTTCGCTAGAATTTTGTGCAATTCACGAACGACAAAATTAATTTGCTCCGTGAGACTGACCTTTGACAGGTCCCCGGAGTCCGTTTATGTCAGACACTGTACACCATCCTTATAGATCACTTTCAGTCTGTGGCGGGGCTGCAGATGTTAAACAGAGTGGCGCTGCAAAGGTCAGGGTTATTGGGCAGGCCTGCAATCTATTTGTAACACAAAGGGTCAAGGATTGGCCTGGATGGTCTGGTCCAAGTGCTACACTCCCCTCTCTGACAAAGTAGCATTTGGTTTCAAGTGGAGAGAAATCCATCAGAAACCTTTCATCATGACTACATCAGTGCAATAGTATCTGGAATGTCCCATCCCGGCACCATATTGCCCGCTATATGTACAAGTGCTGAGCTAACAGCTAACAGACGAAGCCTCAGGTATTTTGAAGCACTTCTGAATGGAATCAATACAAGTCTACAGCAGATCAGGATTGCTGCCATACTCAATTAACAGGTCAAAGGCAAGGACCTCTTTGGGAGTTTATTACTGAGTTGAAACTGTTGGATTTTTAATGAGACCGATGGAATGGAAACCGATGATTTTTTTAATGGGCAATTAATTGATGAACGGCACTTTGCAAAATGGGGTCATTTTTCACAGCTCACTCCCGGCCTCTCAAAGTTGTAGCACGATTTTAATTTAAATGGTCAACTGAAAATGTGAAACGAACATTAACATAGAAACATAGAAACATAGAAACATAGAAAATAGGTGCAGGAGTAGAGGCCCTTCGGCCCTTCGAGCCTGCACCGCCATTCAATATGATCATGGCTGATCATCCAACTCAGTATCCAGTACCTGCCTTCTCTCCATACCCCCTGATCCCTTTAGCCACAAGGGCCACATCTAACTCCCTCTTAAATATAGCCAATGAACTGTGGCCTCAACTACCTTCTGTGGCAGAGAATTCCAGAGATTCACCACTCTCTGTGTGTGAAAAAAGTTGTCCTCATCTCGGTCCTAAAAGATTTCCTCCTTATCCTTTGACTGTGACCCCTTGTTCTGGACTTCCCCAACATCTTCCTGCATCTAGCCTGTCCAACCCCTTAAGAATTTTGTAAGTTTCTATAAGATCCCCCCTCAATCTTCTAAATTCTAGCGAGTACAAGCCGAGTCTATCCAGTCTTTCTTCATATGAAAATCTTGACATCCCAGGAATCAGTCTGGCACAATTTTGACACAAAGCAAAAAAAAGACACAGAGTGCTGGAGTAACTCAGTGGGTCAGGCAGCATCTGTGCTGGAGTAACTCAGTGGGTCAGGCAGCATCTGTGGAGAACATGGATAGGTGACGTTTCACAGAGTGCTGGAGTAACTCAGCGGGTCAGGCAGCATCTGTGGAGAACGTGGACAGGTGACGTTTTGGGTCAGGACCCATCTGCAGACTCGAGACACAAAACGTCACCTATCCATGTTCTCCACAGATGCTGCCTGACCCGCTGAGTTACTCCAGCACTCTGTGTCCTGTTTTGTAAACAAGCACCTGCAGTTCCTTCTATGCAGCTCTTATAAACCGCAATTTGATAATGAATGCATTGTTTTTCAGAATGCTGAATGATTATGAGTATTGACCAGAACATCAAGTATAAATCTCATGTTTTTTTTCAAAATGTAATCTTTCTGAAAACTTCATAGGGTTTCAGTCGGGACCCTTCTTGAATCTGTCAATTGTTCCTGTTGTGTAGGATAGTGCAAGTGTACAGGGATGGGCAGGGATTCAGAGGGTAGTTGAGGCCAGTTCATTGGCTATATTTAAGAGGGAGTTAGATGTGGCCCTTGTGGCCAAGGGGATCAGAGGGTATGGAGAGAAGGCAGGTACAGGATACTGAGTTGGATGATCAGCCATGATCATATTGAATGGCGGTGCAGGCTCGAAGGGCCGAATGGCCTACTCCTGCACCTAATTTCTATGTTTCTATGATTCAGTGGGCCGAAGGGCCTGTTTGCATGCTGTATTTCTGAACTAAACTATAAACTAAACTCTTTGTTCAAACTTTGCCACTAAACTAAACTAAACTCAGTAGTCAAACTTTTCCAGCCCAACATTTGAATATAGAAGGTAGACAAACTCAGCGGGTGCAGCAGCATCTATGGAGCGAAGGAAATAGGCAGCGTTTCTAACCAAAACCCTTCTGGTTTAGTTTAGTTTAGTTCAGGGGCACAGCGTGGGAACGCCCGTCAACGAGCCAGCAAAGTTACAGATTGTTTAACTAAGCAAATTTGTGAAGGTCATTTGTGACATTTTGAGGTTTGGTTTACATTCGAGGAATTGAGTCTCTCCTGACACAAAAGGTTAGTGATTCAACCTTAACTAATAATACCCTTTCCTGTGTGGTTCATAGCATTTTATCAGCATTATAATTAAACAAATGCTAATTTTAAATGAGTTTTCTCGTTCATGTGACTCAATAGACAATAGGTCCAGGAGTAGGCCATTCGGCCCTTCCAGCCAGCACCGTCATTCAATATGATCATGGCTGATCATCCACAATCAGTACCCCGTTCCTGCCTTCTCCCCATATCCCCTGACTCCGCTATTTATAAGAGCCCTATCTAGCTCTCTTTTGAAAGCATCCAGGGAACCGGCCTCCACCGCCCTCAGAGGCAGAGAATTCCACAGACTCACCACTCGGTCAGAATAAATGAGACTGTTCCCTGACCCAGGAATCACCCCTGTGTCGTTATCTACACAGGTTGGGGCCGGTTGTATTTCAGTTTTTATATTTCTCTTGCGTAAGAAGGAACTGCACTGCAGATGCTGGTTTAAACCGAAGATAGACACAAGATGCTGGAGTAACTCAGCAGGACAGGCAGCATCTCTGGAGACAAGGAATGGGTGACTTTCCAGGTTGAGACCCTTCTTCAGGCTGAGCACTATCCAACACACACTGCAGACAATTTACAAAGTCAATTAACTTACAGACCCGCACATCGTTGGAATGTGGGAGGAAACCGGAGCACCCGAAGAAAAAACCCACACGGTCACGGGGAGAAACGTGCAAACTCCGTACAGACAGCACCCGTGGTCTTGATAGAACCTGGGTCTTTGGCGCTGTGAGGCAGCAGCCCTACCATTGGAGTAACTTCAGACTAACTGAAGTGTGAAGAAGGGCCTCGATTCAGATTCAGATTCAGATTCAATTTTAATTGTCATTGTCAGTGTACAGTACAGAGACAACAAAATGCATTTAGCATCTCCCTGGAAGAGTAACATAGCAAATGATTTGAATAAATAATAATAAGTGTCCGGGGGGGGGGGGGGGGGTGATTGGCAGTCACCGAGGTACGTTGTTGAGTAGAGTGACAGCCGCCGGGAAGAAGCTGTTCCTGGACCTGCTGGTTCGGCAACGGAGAGACCTGTGGCGCCTCCCGGATGGTAGGAGGGTAAACAGTCCATGGTTGGGGTGAGAGCAGTCCTTGGCGATGCTGAGCGCCCTCCGCAGACAGCGCTTGCTTTGGACAGACTCAATGGAGGGGAGCGTGGAACCGGTGATGCGTTGGGCAATTTTCACCACCCTCTGCAATGCCTTCCGGTCGGAGACAGAGCAGTTGCCATACCATACTGTGATGCAGTTGGTAAGGATGCTCTCGATGGTGCAGCGGTAGAAGTTCACCAGGATCTGAGGAGACAGATGGACCTTCTTCAGTCTCCTCAGGAAGAAGAGACGCTGGTGAGCCTTCTTGACCAGAGTTTAGGTATTGTGGGACCAAGAGAGGTCATCGGAGATGTTGACCCCCAGGAACCTGAAGCTGGAAACACGTTCCACCTCCGTCCCGTTAATGTGGATGGGGGTGTGTGTGCCGGACGTCAACCAGAAACATCACCCATCCCTTCTCTCCAGAGATGCCGCCTGTCCCGCTGAGTTGCTCCAGCATTTTTGTGTCTATCTACCTATTCTGTGTCAATCTGAAAACCTGTTGGATGCAGGAAAAATGTTCCCGATGTTGGGAGGAGTCCAGAACCAGGGGTCACACGGTCTAGGAATAAAGGGGAGGCCATTTAAAACTGAGATGAGAAAAAAAACTTTTCACCCAGAGAGTTGTGAATTTGTGGAATTCTCTGCCACAGAGGATGGTGGAGGCCAATTCACTGGATGGATTTAAAAGAGAGTAAGTTGGAGCTCTAGGGGCTAGTGGAGTCAAGGGATATGGGGAGAAGGCAGGCACGGGTTACTGATTGGGGACGATCAGCCATGATCACAATGAATGGCGGTGCTGGCTCGAAGAGCAGAATGGCCTCCTCCTGCACCTATAGTCTATGTTTCTATGTTTCCACGTGGTATCTCTAAACTATACTAAAGTAATCTATCTTGAGTGTAAACCAGCATCTACAGTTCCTTCTTACATGTACAGCCCCTGTACACACATCTTTGAAACTCTGCCCCTCTCACCTTAAAGCTATGCTGTCTAGCATTTGATTTTTCCAATTTTCCCTGGGGAAAAGGTTCTGACTGTCTACCCTCTCTGTGCCTCTCATGTACGTTGTACACTTCTGCCAGGTCTCCCTTAGCCCGAGTTAAGGGGCTGTCCCACTTGCATGCGATCGCGTGTGTTTGGCGCAACCAAACGGAAGCGGAGTTCACGCGAAGTTCGCGCTAAGTTCGCGCCGACATCATTTGCGTCATGCTTACCAATCAGCTGGGCAGGAGGCGGGCCGAATTAATTTGGGCGTTGCACGGTGAAGTCAACACGCAACGCCACGCGCTAGGCGTACGCCGTAAACACGCTGCGTACGACCGCAATGCGCCTGCGTGCAGACAGGCCGTTGGCGTGCGAAGCATTCGGCCACTGCACGAATTTTCGGAGCCCCGCGCGATGTCGGGACCAGCTCCGCACAACTCCGCGCTTCTAAGTGGGACCGGCCCCGGCGCGGCCATGCGGTGCCCGTACGCCGCAAGCGACCACGAGGCCGCGTAATTTGCGAGCCATGGTCGCGTAAGTGGGACAGGCCCTTTAGTTCGATGCCAGTGATGTTTCAGCTGGAGACATTGTTGCTTGTCATCTCCTGTGGTTCACCTGCAGTTTGGGGTAACTGACTCCTTTAGCAGCCCACCCACCCACCAATGGTGGCCCTGCCAAACGGCAACTTGCAATCTGTTTGTCTGTCCAACTGCTGGTAACAACAGCCTGGCACTGGGAGGCATTCTTGTGGGTTTTTCAGTGGGTTATTCGTGCAGCAGCTGGATGCAGCACCTCACACATTTTACACCTATCTGCTTATATTGCCGAGGACAGTCATTTCAGTAATGACCTTTCTGCCCTGGGCCTCCTCCATTGCCAGAGTGAGGCCCAGCACATATTTTGCTTGGGTAGTTTACACCCCAGCGGTATGAACATTGACAGTAGACAATAGCCAATAGGTGCAGGAGTAGGCCATTCGGCCCTTCGAGCCAGCACCGCCATTCAATGTGATCATGGCTGATCATCCCCAATCAGTACCCCGGTCCTGCCTTCTCCCCATATCCCCTGACTCCGCTATCTTTAAGAGCCCTATCTAGCTCTCTCTTGAAAGCATCCAGAGAACCGGCCTCCACCGCCCTCTGAGGCAGAGGATTGACTTCTCTAATTTTAGATAGCCCTTGCTTTCTCCCTCCCTCCCCTCCCTCTTCCCAGTTCTCCCACAAGTCCTACTGTCTCCGCCTACTTCCTTTATTTTTCACGCCCCCCCTCCCCGACATCTGTCTAAAGATGGGCGTTGACCCGAAACGTCACCAACTCCTTCTCTCCATAGATGCTGCCTCATCCGCTGAGTTTCTCCAGCATTTCTTGACTACCTTAGATTTTTGCAGCATCTGCAGTTCTTTCTTAAATGTAGACTTTAATTTAGTTTATTTTTTGTCCAGTTTAGTTTAGTTTAGTTTAGAGGTACAGCGCGGAAACAGGCCCTTCGGCCCACCGAGTCCGCGCCGGCCAGCGATCGCCCGCACCCTAGCACTATCCTACACACACTAGGGCCAATTTATATTTATATACCAAGCCAATTAACCTACAAAACCTGTACGTCTTTGGAGTGTGGGATGAAACCGAAGATCTCGGTGAAAACCCACACAGCTCACGGGGAGAACGTGCAAACTCCGTACAGACAGCACCCGTAGTCGGGATCAAGCCCAGATCTCTGGCGCCCTGGCGCTTCCCACAACTGCCCCCCCCCAGCCCCCCACAACATAGGTTCACGAGATTGATCCCCGGGATGGCGGGACTGTCATATGAGGAAAGATTGAAAAGACTAGGCTTGTATTCACTGGAGTTTAGAAGGATGAGGGGGATCTTATAGAAACATATAAAATTATAAAAGGACTGGACAAGCTAGATGCGGGAAAAATGTTCCCAATGTTGGGCGAGTCCAGAACCAGGGGCCACACAGTCTTAGAATAAAGGGGAGGTCATTTAAGATTGAGTGAGAAAAAACTTTTTCACCCAGAGAGTTGTGTGAATTTATGGAATTCCCTGCCACAGAGGGCAGTGGAGGCCAAGTCACTGGATGGATTTAAGAGAGAGTTAGATAGCGCTCTAGGGGCTAGTGGAGTCAAGGGATATGGGGAGAAGGCAGGCACGGGTTATTGATAGGGGACAATCAGCCATGATCACAATGAATGGCGGTGCTGGCTCGAAGGGCCGAATGGCCTCCTCCTGCACCTATTTTCCATGTTTCTATGTTTCTACCCCCCACATAAACGAAGTTAAAGAACACTCAAAAACATTCATTTAGCAGACACGAAGAAGGAAAGGACAGACAGACCATTGGCGAGGCTGACAAGTGATGTTCATTCCAGGGTATATACTGGGCATGAAAGCAGAGATAACTTTACAATAACGGTAGATAGACACAAAAAGCTGGAGTAACTCAGCAGGACAGGCAGCATCTCTGGAGAGACGGTTCAGGTCGAGACCCTTCTTCAGACTTCTGAATAACTGCCATGGGAAGTTGAGCAGCCATTACGGTAGAGCTGTTTTTTACTGCACCTCTCAAGGTTCAAGATTCAAGAGAGGTTTATTGTCATGTGTCCCAGATAGGACAATGAAATTCTTGCTTTGCTTCAGCACAACAGAACATAGTAGGCATTGACTACAAAACAGATCAGTGTGTCCATATACCATTGTATAAATATATACATACATGAATAAATAAACTGATAAAGTGCAAATAATGGGCTAGTAATGTTCAGAGATTTGTCCGAGCCAGGTTTAATAGCCTGATGGCTGTGGGGAAGTAGCTATTCCTGAACCTGGATGTTGCAGTCTTCAAGCTCCTGTACCTTTTTTTCACACAGAGAGTGGTGAATCTCTGGAACTCTCTGCCACAAAGGGTAGTTGAGGCCACAGTTCATTGGCTATATTTAAGAGGGAGTTAGATGTGGCCCTTGTGGCTAAGGGGATCGGGGGGTATGGAGCGAAGGCAGGTACGGGATACTGAGTTGGATGATCAGCCATGATCATATTGAATGGCGGTGCAGGCTCGAAGGGCCGAATGGCCTACTCCTGCACCTAATTTCTATGTTTCTATCTTTCTACCTGAAGGTAGCAGGGAGATGAGTGTGTGGCCACGATGGTGTGGGTCTTTGATGATACTGCCAGCCTTTTTGAGGCAGCGACTGCGATTGATCCCCTCGATGGAAGGGAGGTCAGAGCCGATGATGGACTGGGCAGTGTTTACTACTTTTTGTAGTCTTTTTTCCTCCTGGACACTCAGGTTGCCGCACCAAGCCACGATGGTTTCGGCCCGAAACGTTGCCTATTTCCTTCGCTCCATAGATGCTGCTGCACCCGCTGAGTTTCTCCAGCTTTTTTGTGTACTTTCGATTTTCCAGCATCTGCAGTTCCTTCTTAAACACAAGCCACGATGCAACTGGTCAGCATGCTCTGGGTTAGGCTTTGGCCAGTCAGCATCTGGTCAATGCCTACTAACCTTTGACATATCCACAATGGGGAAAAGAGTCTGGTTGTCCACCCTGTCTATTCTTCTCGTGATTTTATACACTTCTGTCAGGGTCTTCCCTCAGCCTCTGACGCTCCAGAGAAAAATATCTGAGTCTCTCCCACCGCTCCTCATAGCGAATCCCCTCTAATCCAGGCAACATTCTGGTAAAAAAACATCTTCTGCACCTTCTCCTCTTCTAAACATAGAAACATAGAAACATAGAAATTAGGTGCAGGAGTAGGCCATTTGGCTCTTCGAGCCTGCACCGCCATTCAATATGATCATGGCTGATCATCCAACTCAGTAGTGCAGCAGTATCTATGGAGCGAAGGAAATAGGCAACGTTTCGGGCCGAATCCCGAAGGGGTTCGGCCCGAAACGTTACCTATTTCCTATGCCCTAGCTTTCATAGAAACATAGAAAATAGGTGCAGGAGTAGAGGCCCTTCGGCCCTTCGAGCCTGCACCACCATTCAATGTGATCATGGCTGATCATCAAACTCAGTATCCCGTACCTGCCTTCTCTCCATACCCCCTGATCCCCTTAGCCACAAGGGCCACATCTAACTCCCTCTTAAATATAGCCAATGAACTGGCCTCAACTACCCTCTGTGGCAGAGTGTTCCAGAGATTCACCACTCTCTGTGTGAAAAAAGTTCTTCTCATCTCGGTTTTTAAAGGATTTCCCCCTTATCCTTAAGCTGTGACCCCTTGTCCTGGACTTCCCTAACATCGGGAACAATCTTCCTGCATCTAGCCTGTCCAACCCCTTAAGAATTTTGTAAGTTTCTATAAGAGAACCTATAAACCTCTTCTGATGGCAGGGGCGAGATGAGAGTGTGTGGCCAGGATGGGTGTGGGTCCTTGATGAAGCTGCCAGCTTTTTTGAGGCAGCGACTGCGATAGATCCCCTCGATGGAAGGGGAGGTCTCAGATGTACATCTCAGTTGTAAAACTTGGTGTAAGAGGGCTGGGGGTGGAGTCGACACTGTTTATCATCGGCTTGGACGTTCGGTATCTGTATCTGGGGAGGGGCGTGGGGGTGGGTGGGGTTGGGGGGCGGGATGGGCAGGAAGGGGTTTTGGGCAGTGAAGTTACGCCAACTTGTTTATACTTGCTACTCTTTCTGGCTCTTTCTGGGCAGGCCTTAGATCACCACCCTGGAGATGATGGGCAAGAGATACACTCGCTGATCGAGCCAAGCGTGTCACCAAAGATATTACATAAAAGCTGGCCTAGCTCGGCGGGACAAGCAGCATCTCTGGAGAAGAAGGAATGGGTGACGTTTCGGGTGGAGACCCTTCTTCAGTGGATAAGTGTGAGGTTATGCATTTTGGTGGCAAAAACAGGAATGCAGACTATTATCTAAATGGTGGCCGACTAAGAAAAGGGGAGATGCAGCGAGACCTGGGTGTCATGGCACAACAGTCATTGAAGGTAGGCATGCAAGTGCAGGAGTAAGTGAATAAAGCGAATGGTATGTTAGCTTCATAGCAAAAGGATTTGAGTATAGAAGCAGGGAGGTTCTACTGCAGTTGTACAGGATCTTGGTGAGACCACACCTGGAGTATTGCGTACAGTTTTGGTCTCCAAATCTGAGGAAGGACATTCTTGCCATAGAGGGAGTGCAGAGAAGTTTCACCAGACTGATTTCTGGGATGTCAGGACTGTCTTATGAAGAAAGACTGGATAGACTTGGTTTATACTCTCTAGAATTTAGGAGATTGAGAGGGGATCTTATAGAAACGTACAAAATTCTTAAAGGGTTGGACAGGCTAGATGCAGGAAGATTGCTCCCGATGTTGGGGAAGTCCAGGACAAGGGGTCACAGCTTAAGGATAAGGGGGAAATCCTTTAGGACCGAGATGAGAAGAACTTTTTTCACACAGAGAGTGGTGAATCTCTGGAACTCTCTGCCACAGAGGGTAGTCGAGGGCAGTTCATTGGCTATATTTAAGAGGGAATTAGATGTGGCCCTTGTGGCTAAGGGGATCAGAGGGTATGGAGAGAAGGCAGGTACGGGATACTGAGTTGGATGATCAGCCATGATCATATTGAATGGCGGTGCAGGCTCGAAGGGCCGAATGGCCTACTCCTGCACCTAATTTCTATGTTTCTATGTTTCTGACTGGTTAGGGATAAGGGAAACCAGAGATACACACTAAAACTTAACTAATAAATCTGCACTCAACGAGGGAGGCAGCATCTATGGAGCGAAGGGAATAGGCAACGTTTCGGGACGAAACCAAGGGCGAAGGAAATAGGAAATAGGTAACGTTTCGGGCCGAAACCCTTTGGGTTTCGTCCCGAAACGTCACCTATTTCCTTCTCTCCATAGACGCTGCCCTCACCCGCCTGAGTTTTCTCCAGCATTTTTTTGTCTGCCTTCGTTTTTGTTCCAGCATCTGCAGTTTCTTCTTTCAAAATTTTTTGAATCCTCCGCACTTTTCTTTTTCCAGCGAAGGTGCCCCCCCCCCCCGCTCCCCCCCTGTTTAAGCTTCAGACTGTGGCAAGCAAGAAGGGAGGATGTGCACACATTCACGTTCACAACCGAGAGATGAAAAGCGGCGAATGTAGTAGCTAGCAGTCTCTCCGAGAGACCGACAGGTTAGACCAGCTGGCTAGGCAAGCGTGGGGCAACTCCACACAAACGGCTCTCTTCGCAAACTGTGGTTAGGGTCGGCTCTCCGACTATTGGCGTTGCACCTGTCTGTTGAGGCCTAGCTGGGCGGCAAATGGAAACTAGAGGTCTATTCGAGGGAACCATGAGGTATCAACCCGAATATAGAAACATAGACCTTAGAAATTAAGTGCAGGAGTAGAGGGCCATTCGCCCCTTCGAGCCTGCACCATTCGCCATTCATATGATCATGGCTGATCATCCAACTCAGTAGTGCAGCAGTAGCTATGGGAGTGAAGGAAATAGGCAACGTTTCGGGCCGAATCCCGAAGGGGTTCGGCCCGAAACGTTACCTATTTCCTATGCCCTAGCTTTCATAGAAACATAGAAAATAGGTGCAGGAGTAGAGGCCATCTCGGCCCATCACATCTACTCCATCATTCAATCATGGCTGATCTACACAATACAAATACGATTTGATACGGTACGATAGAACGTAGAAACATAGACATTAGAAACATAGAAATTAGGTACAGGAGTAGGCCATTTGGCCCTTCGAGCCTGCACCATTCGCCATTCAATATGATCATGGCTGATCATCCAACTCAGTATCCCGTACCTGCCTTCTCTCCATACCCCCCGCTCCCCTTTAGCCACAAGGGCCACATCTAACTCCCTCTTAAATATAGCCAATAAATTGGCCTCGACTACCCTCTGTGGCAGAGAGTTCCAGAGATTCACCACTCTCTGTGTGAAAAAAGTTTTTTCATCTCGGTTGTAAAGGATTTCCCCCTTATCCTTAAGCTGTGACCCCTTGTCCTGGACTTCCCCAACATCGGGAGCAATCTTCCTGCATCTAGCCTGTCCAACCCCTTAAGAATTTTGTACGTTTCTATAAGATCCCCTCTCAATCTCCTAAATTCTAGAGAGTATACACCAAGTCTATCCAGTCTTTCTTCATAAGACAGTCCTGACATCCCAGGAATCAGTCTGGTGAACCTTCTCTGCACTCCCTCTATGGCAATAATGTCCTTAATATGAATATGAATACATCTCTCCCCACCTTCTCAATCTCCCCCTCCCCCACTACCTCCCTCCCCCCCCCCCCCCCACAACAGACCAATTCAGTGCAGCTCCACCAACCCCCATCGATGACCCCCATCAAGCCAATAACCCATTCTCAAAGAGCTCTGTCAAAATCCGTGATCCAAACCACCACTGATGCAGAGACAAGAGTTTGCAATTGTCACGTGCACCAAGACAGAACAATGAACTTCTTACTCGCAGCACGGCAACGGATATGTACACGCAGCACATGGTCATCTAGAGGTGTAGACAATCATGGGAGGAATAGATCGGGTAGATGCCCAGAGTAGGTGAATCAGGGCCCCAGGGTAGGGGAATCGAGGACCGGAGGACACAGGTTTAAACTATAGACAATAGGTGCAGCAGTAGGCCATTCGGCCCTTCGAACCAACACCGCCATTCAATGTGGAAACGTCAGCCTATTCCTTCGCTCCATAGATGCTGCCTCACCCACTGAGTTCCTCCAGCATTTTTGTCTACCTTCGATTTTCCAGCATCTGCAGTTCCTTCTTAAACATTTAGACAATAGACAATAGGTGCATAGACCATAGGTGCAGGAGTAGGCCATTCAGCCCATCGAGCCAGCACCGCCATTCAATGTGATCATGGCCGATCATCCCCAATCAGTACCCGTTCCTGCTTTCTCCCCATATCCCCTGACTTGTTCCGCTATCTTTAAGAGCCCTATCTATCATCTCTCTCTTGAAAACATCCAGCAGACCGGCCTCTCCACTGCCATCTGAGGCAGAGAATTCCACAGACTCACCACCACTCTCTGTGAGAAAAAGTGTTTTCCTCATCTCCATCCTAAATGGCTTGCTCCTTATTCTTAAACTGTGTGTGACCCCTGGTTCGGGACTCCCCCCAACATCGGGAACATGTTTCCTGCCTCTAGGTGGTCCAAAGCCCTTAATAATCTTATTGTTTCAATGAGAATCCCTCTCATCCTTCTAAACTCCAGAGTGTACAAGCCCAGCCGCTCCATTCTCTCAGCATATGACAGTCCCGCCATCCATGGGACTTGAAGGGGGGGGAACAGATTTTATAGGGAAACTGAGCTGTAACTTTTTCACACAAAGGTGGTGGGTGTTTGTAGGTTTGGAGGTTTTGTTCGGCGGCCCAACTTGCCACACCGGCCAGCATGTCCCAGCTAACACTAGTCCCCACCTGCCCATGGTTTTGGCCCGTATCCCTTCAAACCTGTCCTATCCATGCACCGCCTGGCCCCTGTCTAACTGTTTCTTAAAAACGTTGGGATAGTCCCAGCCTCAACTACCTCCTCTGGCAGCTCTCCGCAAGACATCCATACACCCATCACCCTTTGTGTGCTCAAAAAAGTTTACCCCTCAGATTCCTATTAAACCTTTTCCCCTTCACCTTAAACCTATGTCCTTTGGTCCTAGTCGATTCCCCGTATCTGGGTAAAAGACTGTGCATCTATCCGAGTCTATTTCCTCTCATGATTTTGTACACCTCTCTAAGATCACCCCTCATCCTCCTGCGCTCCATGGAATAGAGAATTGGCCTCCACCTCCCTCAGAGGCAAAGAATTCCACAGATTCACAACCCTCTGTGTGAATTTGTTTTTGCTCATCTCTCGTTCTAAAGGGCTCACTCCTTAGTCTTAAAACTGTGGCCCCGGGTTCTGGACCCCCCCCCCCCCCCCAAAACATCGGGAACATGTTCCTGCCCCCTCTACGCGTGTTCCAAAAACCCTTAATAATCTTTTATATGTTTCAATAATAAGATCCCTTCTCATCTTTCTAACAGTTCAGAGAAACATCGCCTATTTCCTTCGCTTCCGTAGATGTGCTGCACCCGGAGTTCTCCAGAATTTGTGCGTACATGTTAACGCACCCGGTTCGGTTTATCGGTTCTTGAAAAATACTGCTCACACTTGTTTCCACCAACCTGTCAGAGCCGGACACAACATACCGAGGACTTCCACCTTCATCGCGGAACCAAAGGGAAATAAAAGAGAG